>NC_092095.1:57078264-57185764 GCF_045679555.1 Salvelinus alpinus
TACGCCTTTTCCATTGAAGGAACATATTGAGGACAAATCAATGACTGGAGTTTTTAATTGATAAAAACCAATGTCTATTTGATGTTGAAAGTGCAAGTCAGTATTGTGCATTTACTGGTCTTTGTGGTGATCTCTATTGTGCATTTACTGGTCTTTGTGGTGATCTCAGGAGGCCGTGCCTATTTCTACTTTTGCCTAGTACCCTTTATCCCGACACCAAGACCATTTGTAAACAGTCAGGATGGCCGAGCGGTCTAAGGCGCTGCGTTCAGGTCGCAGTCTCCCCTGGAGGCGTGGGTTCAAATCCCACTTCTGACAATCTTTTAACACCTGCAAGTCATTCTGCTTTGTAATATCCAGTTGACAAATAAATGACTTACGATACTGGAAATAACACCTAGTTAACATAAGCAGTGAATAACTATCGTATTTCTAACATTTTGCAAAAACAGCTAGTTGATGAGAGGTTGGAAGAGAATTGCACGAATTTCACCGGCGGGCCACAAACAGGCAAATAACAAAAGGTGGAACGCACAACTCGTCGGTCGTTGTCACTGGATTGTATTGGCAGGGAGAAAAAAATATTGTCTGCAGGGTAATTGACCTCGCCGCATCTAAAGTCAAGCCACGGGTCACAGGTGAGATCCCTTGTTATACCCCCCCCCCCCCCCCAAAAAAAAAAATCAAACACGATTGGGTTGAAAATAACCATTAAGTCATTTGCTAAGATTTCCCCCATTTTGACATGTGGTCCTGTTGTCACTCTTACCCTGATGGTTGCTGATACTTCCAGACACTTTTTCAGTCTTATCTGAGGTATTTTATATCAGAATGGCCATATTCTGAGGCCACTTTAGCGCTCAATCAATGACGATTTACTACGCCTTTTCCATTGAAGGACATATTGAGGATAAATCAATGACTGGAGTTTTTAATTGATAAAAACCAATGTCTATTTGATGTTGAAAGTGCAAGTCAGTATTGTGCATTTACTGGTCTTTGTGGTGATCTCTATTGTGCATTTACTGGTCTTTGTGGTGATCTCAGGAGGCCGTGCCTATTTCTACTTTTGCCTAGTACCCTTTATCCCGACACCAAGACCATTTGTAAACAGTCAGGATGGCCGAGCGGTCTAAGGCGCTGCGTTCAGGTCGCAGTCTCCCCTGGAGGCGTGGGTTCAAATCCCACTTCTGACAATCTTTTAACACCTGCAAGTCATTCTGCTTTGTAATATCCAGTTGACAAATAAATGACTTACGATACTGGAAATAACACCTAGTTAACATAAGCAGTGAATAACTATCGTATTTCTAACATTTTGCAAAAACAGCTAGTTGATGAGAGGTTGGAAGAGAATTGCACGAATTTCACCGGCGGGCCACAAACAGGCAAATAACAAAAGGTGGAACGCACAACTCGTCGGTCGTTGTCACTGGATTGTATTGGCAGGGAGAAAAAAATATTGTCTGCAGGGTAATTGACCTCGCCGCATCTAAAGTCAAGCCACGGGTCACAGGTGAGATCCCTTGTTATACCCCCCCCCCCCCCAAAAAAAAAAATCAAACACGATTGGGTTGAAAATAACCATTAAGTCATTTGCTAAGATTTCCCCCATTTTGACATGTGGTCCTGTTGTCACTCTTACCCTGATGGTTGCTGATACTTCCAGACACTTTTTCAGTCTTATCTGAGGTATTTTATATCAGAATGGCCATATTCTGAGGCCACTTTAGCGCTCAATCAATGACGATTTACTACGCCTTTTCCATTGAAGGACATATTGAGGATAAATCAATGACTGGAGTTTTTAATTGATAAAAACCAATGTCTATTTGATGTTGAAAGTGCAAGTCAGTATTGTGCATTTACTGGTCTTTGTGGTGATCTCTATTGTGCATTTACTGGTCTTTGTGGTGATCTCAGGAGGCCGTGCCTATTTCTACTTTTGCCTAGTACCCTTTATCCCGACACCAAGACCATTTGTAAACAGTCAGGATGGCCGAGCGGTCTAAGGCGCTGCGTTCAGGTCGCAGTCTCCCCTGGAGGCGTGGGTTCAAATCCCACTTCTGACAATCTTTTAACACCTGCAAGTCATTCTGCTTTGTAATATCCAGTTGACAAATAAATGACTTACGATACTGGAAATAACACCTAGTTAACATAAGCAGTGAATAACTATCGTATTTCTAACATTTTGCAAAAACAGCTAGTTGATGAGAGGTTGGAAGAGAATTGCACGAATTTCACCGGCGGGCCACAAACAGGCAAATAACAAAAGGTGGAACGCACAACTCGTCGGTCGTTGTCACTGGATTGTATTGGCAGGGAGAAAAAAATATTGTCTGCAGGGTAATTGACCTCGCCGCATCTAAAGTCAAGCCACGGGTCACAGGTGAGATCCCTTGTTATACCCCCCCCCCCCCCAAAAAAAAAATCAAACACGATTGGGTTGAAAATAACCATTAAGTCATTTGCTAAGATTTCCCCCATTTTGACATGTGGTCCTGTTGTCACTCTTACCCTGATGGTTGCTGATACTTCCAGACACTTTTTCAGTCTTATCTGAGGTATTTTATATCAGAATGGCCATATTCTGAGGCCACTTTAGCGCTCAATCAATGACGATTTACTACGCCTTTTCCATTGAAGGACATATTGAGGATAAATCAATGACTGGAGTTTTTAATTGATAAAAACCAATGTCTATTTGATGTTGAAAGTGCAAGTCAGTATTGTGCATTTACTGGTCTTTGTGGTGATCTCTATTGTGCATTTACTGGTCTTTGTGGTGATCTCAGGAGGCCGTGCCTATTTCTACTTTTGCCTAGTACCCTTTATCCCGACACCAAGACCATTTGTAAACAGTCAGGATGGCCGAGCGGTCTAAGGCGCTGCGTTCAGGTCGCAGTCTCCCCTGGAGGCGTGGGTTCAAATCCCACTTCTGACAATCTTTTAACACCTGCAAGTCATTCTGCTTTGTAATATCCAGTTGACAAATAAATGACTTACGATACTGGAAATAACACCTAGTTAACATAAGCAGTGAATAACTATCGTATTTCTAACATTTTGCAAAAACAGCTAGTTGGTGAGAGGTTGGAAGAGAATTGCACGAATTTCACCGGCGGGCCACAAACAGGCAAATAACAAAAGGTGGAACGCACAACTCGTCGGTCGTTGTCACTGGATTGTATTGGCAGGGAGAAAAAAATATTGTCTGCAGGGTAATTGACCTCGCCGCATCTAAAGTCAAGCCACGGGTCACAGGTGAGATCCCTTGTTATACCCCCCCCCCCCAAAAAAAAAAAATCAAACACGATTGGGTTGAAAATAACCATTAAGTCATTTGCTAAGATTTCCCCCATTTTGACATGTGGTCCTGTTGTCACTCTTACCCTGATGGTTGCTGATACTTCCAGACACTTTTTCAGTCTTATCTGAGGTATTTTATATCAGAATGGCCATATTCTGAGGCCACTTTAGCGCTCAATCAATGACGATTTACTACGCCTTTTCCATTGAAGGACATATTGAGGATAAATCAATGACTGGAGTTTTTAATTGATAAAAACCAATGTCTATTTGATGTTGAAAGTGCAAGTCAGTATTGTGCATTTACTGGTCTTTGTGGTGATCTCTATTGTGCATTTACTGGTCTTTGTGGTGATCTCAGGAGGCCGTGCCTATTTCTACTTTTGCCTAGTACCCTTTATCCCGACACCAAGACCATTTGTAAACAGTCAGGATGGCCGAGCGGTCTAAGGCGCTGCGTTCAGGTCGCAGTCTCCCCTGGAGGCGTGGGTTCAAATCCCACTTCTGACAATCTTTTAACACCTGCAAGTCATTCTGCTTTGTAATATCCAGTTGACAAATAAATGACTTACGATACTGGAAATAACACCTAGTTAACATAAGCAGTGAATAACTATCGTATTTCTAACATTTTGCAAAAACAGCTAGTTGATGAGAGGTTGGAAGAGAATTGCACGAATTTCACCGGCGGGCCACAAACAGGCAAATAACAAAAGGTGGAACGCACAACTCGTCGGTCGTTGTCACTGGATTGTATTGGCAGGGAGAAAAAAATATTGTCTGCAGGGTAATTGACCTCGCCGCATCTAAAGTCAAGCCACGGGTCACAGGTGAGATCCCTTGTTATACCCCCCCCCCCCCCCCAAAAAAAAAAATCAAACACGATTGGGTTGAAAATAACCATTAAGTCATTTGCTAAGATTTCCCCCATTTTGACATGTGGTCCTGTTGTCACTCTTACCCTGATGGTTGCTGATACTTCCAGACACTTTTTCAGTCTTATCTGAGGTATTTTATATCAGAATGGCCATATTCTGAGGCCACTTTAGCGCTCAATCAATGACGATTTACTACGCCTTTTCCATTGAAGGACATATTGAGGATAAATCAATGACTGGAGTTTTTAATTGATAAAAACCAATGTCTATTTGATGTTGAAAGTGCAAGTCAGTATTGTGCATTTACTGGTCTTTGTGGTGATCTCTATTGTGCATTTACTGGTCTTTGTGGTGATCTCAGGAGGCCGTGCCTATTTCTACTTTTGCCTAGTACCCTTTATCCCGACACCAAGACCATTTGTAAACAGTCAGGATGGCCGAGCGGTCTAAGGCGCTGCGTTCAGGTCGCAGTCTCCCCTGGAGGCGTGGGTTCAAATCCCACTTCTGACAATCTTTTAACACCTGCAAGTCATTCTGCTTTGTAATATCCAGTTGACAAATAAATGACTTACGATACTGGAAATAACACCTAGTTAACATAAGCAGTGAATAACTATCGTATTTCTAACATTTTGCAAAAACAGCTAGTTGATGAGAGGTTGGAAGAGAATTGCACGAATTTCACCGGCGGGCCACAAACAGGCAAATAACAAAAGGTGGAACGCACAACTCGTCGGTCGTTGTCACTGGATTGTATTGGCAGGGAGAAAAAAATATTGTCTGCAGGGTAATTGACCTCGCCGCATCTAAAGTCAAGCCACGGGTCACAGGTGAGATCCCTTGTTATACCCCCCCCCCCCCCCCAAAAAAAAAAATCAAACACGATTGGGTTGAAAATAACCATTAAGTCATTTGCTAAGATTTCCCCCATTTTGACATGTGGTCCTGTTGTCACTCTTACCCTGATGGTTGCTGATACTTCCAGACACTTTTTCAGTCTTATCTGAGGTATTTTATATCAGAATGGCCATATTCTGAGGCCACTTTAGCGCTCAATCAATGACGATTTACTACGCCTTTTCCATTGAAGGACATATTGAGGATAAATCAATGACTGGAGTTTTTAATTGATAAAAACCAATGTCTATTTGATGTTGAAAGTGCAAGTCAGTATTGTGCATTTACTGGTCTTTGTGGTGATCTCTATTGTGCATTTACTGGTCTTTGTGGTGATCTCAGGAGGCCGTGCCTATTTCTACTTTTGCCTAGTACCCTTTATCCCGACACCAAGACCATTTGTAAACAGTCAGGATGGCCGAGCGGTCTAAGGCGCTGCGTTCAGGTCGCAGTCTCCCCTGGAGGCGTGGGTTCAAATCCCACTTCTGACAATCTTTTAACACCTGCAAGTCATTCTGCTTTGTAATATCCAGTTGACAAATAAATGACTTACGATACTGGAAATAACACCTAGTTAACATAAGCAGTGAATAACTATCGTATTTCTAACATTTTGCAAAAACAGCTAGTTGATGAGAGGTTGGAAGAGAATTGCACGAATTTCACCGGCGGGCCACAAACAGGCAAATAACAAAAGGTGGAACGCACAACTCGTCGGTCGTTGTCACTGGATTGTATTGGCAGGGAGAAAAAAATATTGTCTGCAGGGTAATTGACCTCGCCGCATCTAAAGTCAAGCCACGGGTCACAGGTGAGATCCCTTGTTATACCCCCCCCCCCCCCCCAAAAAAAAAATCAAACACGATTGGGTTGAAAATAACCATTAAGTCATTTGCTAAGATTTCCCCCATTTTGACATGTGGTCCTGTTGTCACTCTTACCCTGATGGTTGCTGATACTTCCAGACACTTTTTCAGTCTTATCTGAGGTATTTTATATCAGAATGGCCATATTCTGAGGCCACTTTAGCGCTCAATCAATGACGATTTACTACGCCTTTTCCATTGAAGGACATATTGAGGATAAATCAATGACTGGAGTTTTTAATTGATAAAAACCAATGTCTATTTGATGTTGAAAGTGCAAGTCAGTATTGTGCATTTACTGGTCTTTGTGGTGATCTCTATTGTGCATTTACTGGTCTTTGTGGTGATCTCAGGAGGCCGTGCCTATTTCTACTTTTGCCTAGTACCCTTTATCCCGACACCAAGACCATTTGTAAACAGTCAGGATGGCCGAGCGGTCTAAGGCGCTGCGTTCAGGTCGCAGTCTCCCCTGGAGGCGTGGGTTCAAATCCCACTTCTGACAATCTTTTAACACCTGCAAGTCATTCTGCTTTGTAATATCCAGTTGACAAATAAATGACTTACGATACTGGAAATAACACCTAGTTAACATAAGCAGTGAATAACTATCGTATTTCTAACATTTTGCAAAAACAGCTAGTTGATGAGAGGTTGGAAGAGAATTGCACGAATTTCACCGGCGGGCCACAAACAGGCAAATAACAAAAGGTGGAACGCACAACTCGTCGGTCGTTGTCACTGGATTGTATTGGCAGGGAGAAAAAAATATTGTCTGCAGGGTAATTGACCTCGCCGCATCTAAAGTCAAGCCACGGGTCACAGGTGAGATCCCTTGTTATACCCCCCCCCCCCCCCCAAAAAAAAAATCAAACACGATTGGGTTGAAAATAACCATTAAGTCATTTGCTAAGATTTCCCCCATTTTGACATGTGGTCCTGTTGTCACTCTTACCCTGATGGTTGCTGATACTTCCAGACACTTTTTCAGTCTTATCTGAGGTATTTTATATCAGAATGGCCATATTCTGAGGCCACTTTAGCGCTCAATCAATGACGATTTACTACGCCTTTTCCATTGAAGGACATATTGAGGATAAATCAATGACTGGAGTTTTTAATTGATAAAAACCAATGTCTATTTGATGTTGAAAGTGCAAGTCAGTATTGTGCATTTACTGGTCTTTGTGGTGATCTCTATTGTGCATTTACTGGTCTTTGTGGTGATCTCAGGAGGCCGTGCCTATTTCTACTTTTGCCTAGTACCCTTTATCCCGACACCAAGACCATTTGTAAACAGTCAGGATGGCCGAGCGGTCTAAGGCGCTGCGTTCAGGTCGCAGTCTCCCCTGGAGGCGTGGGTTCAAATCCCACTTCTGACAATCTTTTAACACCTGCAAGTCATTCTGCTTTGTAATATCCAGTTGACAAATAAATGACTTACGATACTGGAAATAACACCTAGTTAACATAAGCAGTGAATAACTATCGTATTTCTAACATTTTGCAAAAACAGCTAGTTGATGAGAGGTTGGAAGAGAATTGCACGAATTTCACCGGCGGGCCACAAACAGGCAAATAACAAAAGGTGGAACGCACAACTCGTCGGTCGTTGTCACTGGATTGTATTGGCAGGGAGAAAAAAATATTGTCTGCAGGGTAATTGACCTCGCCGCATCTAAAGTCAAGCCACGGGTCACAGGTGAGATCCCTTGTTATACCCCCCCCCCCCCCCCAAAAAAAAAATCAAACACGATTGGGTTGAAAATAACCATTAAGTCATTTGCTAAGATTTCCCCCATTTTGACATGTGGTCCTGTTGTCACTCTTACCCTGATGGTTGCTGATACTTCCAGACACTTTTTCAGTCTTATCTGAGGTATTTTATATCAGAATGGCCATATTCTGAGGCCACTTTAGCGCTCAATCAATGACGATTTACTACGCCTTTTCCATTGAAGGACATATTGAGGATAAATCAATGACTGGAGTTTTTAATTGATAAAAACCAATGTCTATTTGATGTTGAAAGTGCAAGTCAGTATTGTGCATTTACTGGTCTTTGTGGTGATCTCTATTGTGCATTTACTGGTCTTTGTGGTGATCTCAGGAGGCCGTGCCTATTTCTACTTTTGCCTAGTACCCTTTATCCCGACACCAAGACCATTTGTAAACAGTCAGGATGGCCGAGCGGTCTAAGGCGCTGCGTTCAGGTCGCAGTCTCCCCTGGAGGCGTGGGTTCAAATCCCACTTCTGACAATCTTTTAACACCTGCAAGTCATTCTGCTTTGTAATATCCAGTTGACAAATAAATGACTTACGATACTGGAAATAACACCTAGTTAACATAAGCAGTGAATAACTATCGTATTTCTAACATTTTGCAAAAACAGCTAGTTGATGAGAGGTTGGAAGAGAATTGCACGAATTTCACCGGCGGGCCACAAACAGGCAAATAACAAAAGGTGGAACGCACAACTCGTCGGTCGTTGTCACTGGATTGTATTGGCAGGGAGAAAAAAATATTGTCTGCAGGGTAATTGACCTCGCCGCATCTAAAGTCAAGCCACGGGTCACAGGTGAGATCCCTTGTTATACCCCCCCCCCCCCCCAAAAAAAAAATCAAACACGATTGGGTTGAAAATAACCATTAAGTCATTTGCTAAGATTTCCCCCATTTTGACATGTGGTCCTGTTGTCACTCTTACCCTGATGGTTGCTGATACTTCCAGACACTTTTTCAGTCTTATCTGAGGTATTTTATATCAGAATGGCCATATTCTGAGGCCACTTTAGCGCTCAATCAATGACGATTTACTACGCCTTTTCCATTGAAGGACATATTGAGGATAAATCAATGACTGGAGTTTTTAATTGATAAAAACCAATGTCTATTTGATGTTGAAAGTGCAAGTCAGTATTGTGCATTTACTGGTCTTTGTGGTGATCTCTATTGTGCATTTACTGGTCTTTGTGGTGATCTCAGGAGGCCGTGCCTATTTCTACTTTTGCCTAGTACCCTTTATCCCGACACCAAGACCATTTGTAAACAGTCAGGATGGCCGAGCGGTCTAAGGCGCTGCGTTCAGGTCGCAGTCTCCCCTGGAGGCGTGGGTTCAAATCCCACTTCTGACAATCTTTTAACACCTGCAAGTCATTCTGCTTTGTAATATCCAGTTGACAAATAAATGACTTACGATACTGGAAATAACACCTAGTTAACATAAGCAGTGAATAACTATCGTATTTCTAACATTTTGCAAAAACAGCTAGTTGATGAGAGGTTGGAAGAGAATTGCACGAATTTCACCGGCGGGCCACAAACAGGCAAATAACAAAAGGTGGAACGCACAACTCGTCGGTCGTTGTCACTGGATTGTATTGGCAGGGAGAAAAAAATATTGTCTGCAGGGTAATTGACCTCGCCGCATCTAAAGTCAAGCCACGGGTCACAGGTGAGATCCCTTGTTATACCCCCCCCCCCCCCCCAAAAAAAAAATCAAACACGATTGGGTTGAAAATAACCATTAAGTCATTTGCTAAGATTTCCCCCATTTTGACATGTGGTCCTGTTGTCACTCTTACCCTGATGGTTGCTGATACTTCCAGACACTTTTTCAGTCTTATCTGAGGTATTTTATATCAGAATGGCCATATTCTGAGGCCACTTTAGCGCTCAATCAATGACGATTTACTACGCCTTTTCCATTGAAGGACATATTGAGGATAAATCAATGACTGGAGTTTTTAATTGATAAAAACCAATGTCTATTTGATGTTGAAAGTGCAAGTCAGTATTGTGCATTTACTGGTCTTTGTGGTGATCTCTATTGTGCATTTACTGGTCTTTGTGGTGATCTCAGGAGGCCGTGCCTATTTCTACTTTTGCCTAGTACCCTTTATCCCGACACCAAGACCATTTGTAAACAGTCAGGATGGCCGAGCGGTCTAAGGCGCTGCGTTCAGGTCGCAGTCTCCCCTGGAGGCGTGGGTTCAAATCCCACTTCTGACAATCTTTTAACACCTGCAAGTCATTCTGCTTTGTAATATCCAGTTGACAAATAAATGACTTACGATACTGGAAATAACACCTAGTTAACATAAGCAGTGAATAACTATCGTATTTCTAACATTTTGCAAAAACAGCTAGTTGATGAGAGGTTGGAAGAGAATTGCACGAATTTCACCGGCGGGCCACAAACAGGCAAATAACAAAAGGTGGAACGCACAACTCGTCGGTCGTTGTCACTGGATTGTATTGGCAGGGAGAAAAAAATATTGTCTGCAGGGTAATTGACCTCGCCGCATCTAAAGTCAAGCCACGGGTCACAGGTGAGATCCCTTGTTATACCCCCCCCCCCCCCCAAAAAAAAAATCAAACACGATTGGGTTGAAAATAACCATTAAGTCATTTGCTAAGATTTCCCCCATTTTGACATGTGGTCCTGTTGTCACTCTTACCCTGATGGTTGCTGATACTTCCAGACACTTTTTCAGTCTTATCTGAGGTATTTTATATCAGAATGGCCATATTCTGAGGCCACTTTAGCGCTCAATCAATGACGATTTACTACGCCTTTTCCATTGAAGGACATATTGAGGATAAATCAATGACTGGAGTTTTTAATTGATAAAAACCAATGTCTATTTGATGTTGAAAGTGCAAGTCAGTATTGTGCATTTACTGGTCTTTGTGGTGATCTCTATTGTGCATTTACTGGTCTTTGTGGTGATCTCAGGAGGCCGTGCCTATTTCTACTTTTGCCTAGTACCCTTTATCCCGACACCAAGACCATTTGTAAACAGTCAGGATGGCCGAGCGGTCTAAGGCGCTGCGTTCAGGTCGCAGTCTCCCCTGGAGGCGTGGGTTCAAATCCCACTTCTGACAATCTTTTAACACCTGCAAGTCATTCTGCTTTGTAATATCCAGTTGACAAATAAATGACTTACGATACTGGAAATAACACCTAGTTAACATAAGCAGTGAATAACTATCGTATTTCTAACATTTTGCAAAAACAGCTAGTTGATGAGAGGTTGGAAGAGAATTGCACGAATTTCACCGGCGGGCCACAAACAGGCAAATAACAAAAGGTGGAACGCACAACTCGTCGGTCGTTGTCACTGGATTGTATTGGCAGGGAGAAAAAAATATTGTCTGCAGGGTAATTGACCTCGCCGCATCTAAAGTCAAGCCACGGGTCACAGGTGAGATCCCTTGTTATACCCCCCCCCCCCCCCAAAAAAAAAATCAAACACGATTGGGTTGAAAATAACCATTAAGTCATTTGCTAAGATTTCCCCCATTTTGACATGTGGTCCTGTTGTCACTCTTACCCTGATGGTTGCTGATACTTCCAGACACTTTTTCAGTCTTATCTGAGGTATTTTATATCAGAATGGCCATATTCTGAGGCCACTTTAGCGCTCAATCAATGACGATTTACTACGCCTTTTCCATTGAAGGACATATTGAGGATAAATCAATGACTGGAGTTTTTAATTGATAAAAACCAATGTCTATTTGATGTTGAAAGTGCAAGTCAGTATTGTGCATTTACTGGTCTTTGTGGTGATCTCTATTGTGCATTTACTGGTCTTTGTGGTGATCTCAGGAGGCCGTGCCTATTTCTACTTTTGCCTAGTACCCTTTATCCCGACACCAAGACCATTTGTAAACAGTCAGGATGGCCGAGCGGTCTAAGGCGCTGCGTTCAGGTCGCAGTCTCCCCTGGAGGCGTGGGTTCAAATCCCACTTCTGACAATCTTTTAACACCTGCAAGTCATTCTGCTTTGTAATATCCAGTTGACAAATAAATGACTTACGATACTGGAAATAACACCTAGTTAACATAAGCAGTGAATAACTATCGTATTTCTAACATTTTGCAAAAACAGCTAGTTGATGAGAGGTTGGAAGAGAATTGCACGAATTTCACCGGCGGGCCACAAACAGGCAAATAACAAAAGGTGGAACGCACAACTCGTCGGTCGTTGTCACTGGATTGTATTGGCAGGGAGAAAAAAATATTGTCTGCAGGGTAATTGACCTCGCCGCATCTAAAGTCAAGCCACGGGTCACAGGTGAGATCCCTTGTTATACCCCCCCCCCCCCCCCAAAAAAAAAATCAAACACGATTGGGTTGAAAATAACCATTAAGTCATTTGCTAAGATTTCCCCCATTTTGACATGTGGTCCTGTTGTCACTCTTACCCTGATGGTTGCTGATACTTCCAGACACTTTTTCAGTCTTATCTGAGGTATTTTATATCAGAATGGCCATATTCTGAGGCCACTTTAGCGCTCAATCAATGACGATTTACTACGCCTTTTCCATTGAAGGACATATTGAGGATAAATCAATGACTGGAGTTTTTAATTGATAAAAACCAATGTCTATTTGATGTTGAAAGTGCAAGTCAGTATTGTGCATTTACTGGTCTTTGTGGTGATCTCTATTGTGCATTTACTGGTCTTTGTGGTGATCTCAGGAGGCCGTGCCTATTTCTACTTTTGCCTAGTACCCTTTATCCCGACACCAAGACCATTTGTAAACAGTCAGGATGGCCGAGCGGTCTAAGGCGCTGCGTTCAGGTCGCAGTCTCCCCTGGAGGCGTGGGTTCAAATCCCACTTCTGACAATCTTTTAACACCTGCAAGTCATTCTGCTTTGTAATATCCAGTTGACAAATAAATGACTTACGATACTGGAAATAACACCTAGTTAACATAAGCAGTGAATAACTATCGTATTTCTAACATTTTGCAAAAACAGCTAGTTGATGAGAGGTTGGAAGAGAATTGCACGAATTTCACCGGCGGGCCACAAACAGGCAAATAACAAAAGGTGGAACGCACAACTCGTCGGTCGTTGTCACTGGATTGTATTGGCAGGGAGAAAAAAATATTGTCTGCAGGGTAATTGACCTCGCCGCATCTAAAGTCAAGCCACGGGTCACAGGTGAGATCCCTTGTTATACCCCCCCCCCCCCCCAAAAAAAAAAATCAAACACGATTGGGTTGAAAATAACCATTAAGTCATTTGCTAAGATTTCCCCCATTTTGACATGTGGTCCTGTTGTCACTCTTACCCTGATGGTTGCTGATACTTCCAGACACTTTTTCAGTCTTATCTGAGGTATTTTATATCAGAATGGCCATATTCTGAGGCCACTTTAGCGCTCAATCAATGACGATTTACTACGCCTTTTCCATTGAAGGACATATTGAGGATAAATCAATGACTGGAGTTTTTAATTGATAAAAACCAATGTCTATTTGATGTTGAAAGTGCAAGTCAGTATTGTGCATTTACTGGTCTTTGTGGTGATCTCTATTGTGCATTTACTGGTCTTTGTGGTGATCTCAGGAGGCCGTGCCTATTTCTACTTTTGCCTAGTACCCTTTATCCCGACACCAAGACCATTTGTAAACAGTCAGGATGGCCGAGCGGTCTAAGGCGCTGCGTTCAGGTCGCAGTCTCCCCTGGAGGCGTGGGTTCAAATCCCACTTCTGACAATCTTTTAACACCTGCAAGTCATTCTGCTTTGTAATATCCAGTTGACAAATAAATGACTTACGATACTGGAAATAACACCTAGTTAACATAAGCAGTGAATAACTATCGTATTTCTAACATTTTGCAAAAACAGCTAGTTGATGAGAGGTTGGAAGAGAATTGCACGAATTTCACCGGCGGGCCACAAACAGGCAAATAACAAAAGGTGGAACGCACAACTCGTCGGTCGTTGTCACTGGATTGTATTGGCAGGGAGAAAAAAATATTGTCTGCAGGGTAATTGACCTCGCCGCATCTAAAGTCAAGCCACGGGTCACAGGTGAGATCCCTTGTTATACCCCCCCCCCCCCCCAAAAAAAAAATCAAACACGATTGGGTTGAAAATAACCATTAAGTCATTTGCTAAGATTTCCCCCATTTTGACATGTGGTCCTGTTGTCACTCTTACCCTGATGGTTGCTGATACTTCCAGACACTTTTTCAGTCTTATCTGAGGTATTTTATATCAGAATGGCCATATTCTGAGGCCACTTTAGCGCTCAATCAATGACGATTTACTACGCCTTTTCCATTGAAGGACATATTGAGGATAAATCAATGACTGGAGTTTTTAATTGATAAAAACCAATGTCTATTTGATGTTGAAAGTGCAAGTCAGTATTGTGCATTTACTGGTCTTTGTGGTGATCTCTATTGTGCATTTACTGGTCTTTGTGGTGATCTCAGGAGGCCGTGCCTATTTCTACTTTTGCCTAGTACCCTTTATCCCGACACCAAGACCATTTGTAAACAGTCAGGATGGCCGAGCGGTCTAAGGCGCTGCGTTCAGGTCGCAGTCTCCCCTGGAGGCGTGGGTTCAAATCCCACTTCTGACAATCTTTTAACACCTGCAAGTCATTCTGCTTTGTAATATCCAGTTGACAAATAAATGACTTACGATACTGGAAATAACACCTAGTTAACATAAGCAGTGAATAACTATCGTATTTCTAACATTTTGCAAAAACAGCTAGTTGATGAGAGGTTGGAAGAGAATTGCACGAATTTCACCGGCGGGCCACAAACAGGCAAATAACAAAAGGTGGAACGCACAACTCGTCGGTCGTTGTCACTGGATTGTATTGGCAGGGAGAAAAAAATATTGTCTGCAGGGTAATTGACCTCGCCGCATCTAAAGTCAAGCCACGGGTCACAGGTGAGATCCCTTGTTATACCCCCCCCCCCCCCCCAAAAAAAAAATCAAACACGATTGGGTTGAAAATAACCATTAAGTCATTTGCTAAGATTTCCCCCATTTTGACATGTGGTCCTGTTGTCACTCTTACCCTGATGGTTGCTGATACTTCCAGACACTTTTTCAGTCTTATCTGAGGTATTTTATATCAGAATGGCCATATTCTGAGGCCACTTTAGCGCTCAATCAATGACGATTTACTACGCCTTTTCCATTGAAGGACATATTGAGGATAAATCAATGACTGGAGTTTTTAATTGATAAAAACCAATGTCTATTTGATGTTGAAAGTGCAAGTCAGTATTGTGCATTTACTGGTCTTTGTGGTGATCTCTATTGTGCATTTACTGGTCTTTGTGGTGATCTCAGGAGGCCGTGCCTATTTCTACTTTTGCCTAGTACCCTTTATCCCGACACCAAGACCATTTGTAAACAGTCAGGATGGCCGAGCGGTCTAAGGCGCTGCGTTCAGGTCGCAGTCTCCCCTGGAGGCGTGGGTTCAAATCCCACTTCTGACAATCTTTTAACACCTGCAAGTCATTCTGCTTTGTAATATCCAGTTGACAAATAAATGACTTACGATACTGGAAATAACACCTAGTTAACATAAGCAGTGAATAACTATCGTATTTCTAACATTTTGCAAAAACAGCTAGTTGATGAGAGGTTGGAAGAGAATTGCACGAATTTCACCGGCGGGCCACAAACAGGCAAATAACAAAAGGTGGAACGCACAACTCGTCGGTCGTTGTCACTGGATTGTATTGGCAGGGAGAAAAAAATATTGTCTGCAGGGTAATTGACCTCGCCGCATCTAAAGTCAAGCCACGGGTCACAGGTGAGATCCCTTGTTATACCCCCCCCCCCCCCCAAAAAAAAAATCAAACACGATTGGGTTGAAAATAACCATTAAGTCATTTGCTAAGATTTCCCCCATTTTGACATGTGGTCCTGTTGTCACTCTTACCCTGATGGTTGCTGATACTTCCAGACACTTTTTCAGTCTTATCTGAGGTATTTTATATCAGAATGGCCATATTCTGAGGCCACTTTAGCGCTCAATCAATGACGATTTACTACGCCTTTTCCATTGAAGGACATATTGAGGATAAATCAATGACTGGAGTTTTTAATTGATAAAAACCAATGTCTATTTGATGTTGAAAGTGCAAGTCAGTATTGTGCATTTACTGGTCTTTGTGGTGATCTCTATTGTGCATTTACTGGTCTTTGTGGTGATCTCAGGAGGCCGTGCCTATTTCTACTTTTGCCTAGTACCCTTTATCCCGACACCAAGACCATTTGTAAACAGTCAGGATGGCCGAGCGGTCTAAGGCGCTGCGTTCAGGTCGCAGTCTCCCCTGGAGGCGTGGGTTCAAATCCCACTTCTGACAATCTTTTAACACCTGCAAGTCATTCTGCTTTGTAATATCCAGTTGACAAATAAATGACTTACGATACTGGAAATAACACCTAGTTAACATAAGCAGTGAATAACTATCGTATTTCTAACATTTTGCAAAAACAGCTAGTTGATGAGAGGTTGGAAGAGAATTGCACGAATTTCACCGGCGGGCCACAAACAGGCAAATAACAAAAGGTGGAACGCACAACTCGTCGGTCGTTGTCACTGGATTGTATTGGCAGGGAGAAAAAAATATTGTCTGCAGGGTAATTGACCTCGCCGCATCTAAAGTCAAGCCACGGGTCACAGGTGAGATCCCTTGTTATACCCCCCCCCCCCCCCAAAAAAAAAATCAAACACGATTGGGTTGAAAATAACCATTAAGTCATTTGCTAAGATTTCCCCCATTTTGACATGTGGTCCTGTTGTCACTCTTACCCTGATGGTTGCTGATACTTCCAGACACTTTTTCAGTCTTATCTGAGGTATTTTATATCAGAATGGCCATATTCTGAGGCCACTTTAGCGCTCAATCAATGACGATTTACTACGCCTTTTCCATTGAAGGACATATTGAGGATAAATCAATGACTGGAGTTTTTAATTGATAAAAACCAATGTCTATTTGATGTTGAAAGTGCAAGTCAGTATTGTGCATTTACTGGTCTTTGTGGTGATCTCTATTGTGCATTTACTGGTCTTTGTGGTGATCTCAGGAGGCCGTGCCTATTTCTACTTTTGCCTAGTACCCTTTATCCCGACACCAAGACCATTTGTAAACAGTCAGGATGGCCGAGCGGTCTAAGGCGCTGCGTTCAGGTCGCAGTCTCCCCTGGAGGCGTGGGTTCAAATCCCACTTCTGACAATCTTTTAACACCTGCAAGTCATTCTGCTTTGTAATATCCAGTTGACAAATAAATGACTTACGATACTGGAAATAACACCTAGTTAACATAAGCAGTGAATAACTATCGTATTTCTAACATTTTGCAAAAACAGCTAGTTGATGAGAGGTTGGAAGAGAATTGCACGAATTTCACCGGCGGGCCACAAACAGGCAAATAACAAAAGGTGGAACGCACAACTCGTCGGTCGTTGTCACTGGATTGTATTGGCAGGGAGAAAAAAATATTGTCTGCAGGGTAATTGACCTCGCCGCATCTAAAGTCAAGCCACGGGTCACAGGTGAGATCCCTTGTTATACCCCCCCCCCCCCCCAAAAAAAAAATCAAACACGATTGGGTTGAAAATAACCATTAAGTCATTTGCTAAGATTTCCCCCATTTTGACATGTGGTCCTGTTGTCACTCTTACCCTGATGGTTGCTGATACTTCCAGACACTTTTTCAGTCTTATCTGAGGTATTTTATATCAGAATGGCCATATTCTGAGGCCACTTTAGCGCTCAATCAATGACGATTTACTACGCCTTTTCCATTGAAGGACATATTGAGGATAAATCAATGACTGGAGTTTTTAATTGATAAAAACCAATGTCTATTTGATGTTGAAAGTGCAAGTCAGTATTGTGCATTTACTGGTCTTTGTGGTGATCTCTATTGTGCATTTACTGGTCTTTGTGGTGATCTCAGGAGGCCGTGCCTATTTCTACTTTTGCCTAGTACCCTTTATCCCGACACCAAGACCATTTGTAAACAGTCAGGATGGCCGAGCGGTCTAAGGCGCTGCGTTCAGGTCGCAGTCTCCCCTGGAGGCGTGGGTTCAAATCCCACTTCTGACAATCTTTTAACACCTGCAAGTCATTCTGCTTTGTAATATCCAGTTGACAAATAAATGACTTACGATACTGGAAATAACACCTAGTTAACATAAGCAGTGAATAACTATCGTATTTCTAACATTTTGCAAAAACAGCTAGTTGATGAGAGGTTGGAAGAGAATTGCACGAATTTCACCGGCGGGCCACAAACAGGCAAATAACAAAAGGTGGAACGCACAACTCGTCGGTCGTTGTCACTGGATTGTATTGGCAGGGAGAAAAAAATATTGTCTGCAGGGTAATTGACCTCGCCGCATCTAAAGTCAAGCCACGGGTCACAGGTGAGATCCCTTGTTATACCCCCCCCCCCCCCCCAAAAAAAAAATCAAACACGATTGGGTTGAAAATAACCATTAAGTCATTTGCTAAGATTTCCCCCATTTTGACATGTGGTCCTGTTGTCACTCTTACCCTGATGGTTGCTGATACTTCCAGACACTTTTTCAGTCTTATCTGAGGTATTTTATATCAGAATGGCCATATTCTGAGGCCACTTTAGCGCTCAATCAATGACGATTTACTACGCCTTTTCCATTGAAGGACATATTGAGGATAAATCAATGACTGGAGTTTTTAATTGATAAAAACCAATGTCTATTTGATGTTGAAAGTGCAAGTCAGTATTGTGCATTTACTGGTCTTTGTGGTGATCTCTATTGTGCATTTACTGGTCTTTGTGGTGATCTCAGGAGGCCGTGCCTATTTCTACTTTTGCCTAGTACCCTTTATCCCGACACCAAGACCATTTGTAAACAGTCAGGATGGCCGAGCGGTCTAAGGCGCTGCGTTCAGGTCGCAGTCTCCCCTGGAGGCGTGGGTTCAAATCCCACTTCTGACAATCTTTTAACACCTGCAAGTCATTCTGCTTTGTAATATCCAGTTGACAAATAAATGACTTACGATACTGGAAATAACACCTAGTTAACATAAGCAGTGAATAACTATCGTATTTCTAACATTTTGCAAAAACAGCTAGTTGATGAGAGGTTGGAAGAGAATTGCACGAATTTCACCGGCGGGCCACAAACAGGCAAATAACAAAAGGTGGAACGCACAACTCGTCGGTCGTTGTCACTGGATTGTATTGGCAGGGAGAAAAAAATATTGTCTGCAGGGTAATTGACCTCGCCGCATCTAAAGTCAAGCCACGGGTCACAGGTGAGATCCCTTGTTATACCCCCCCCCCCCCCCCAAAAAAAAAATCAAACACGATTGGGTTGAAAATAACCATTAAGTCATTTGCTAAGATTTCCCCCATTTTGACATGTGGTCCTGTTGTCACTCTTACCCTGATGGTTGCTGATACTTCCAGACACTTTTTCAGTCTTATCTGAGGTATTTTATATCAGAATGGCCATATTCTGAGGCCACTTTAGCGCTCAATCAATGACGATTTACTACGCCTTTTCCATTGAAGGACATATTGAGGATAAATCAATGACTGGAGTTTTTAATTGATAAAAACCAATGTCTATTTGATGTTGAAAGTGCAAGTCAGTATTGTGCATTTACTGGTCTTTGTGGTGATCTCTATTGTGCATTTACTGGTCTTTGTGGTGATCTCAGGAGGCCGTGCCTATTTCTACTTTTGCCTAGTACCCTTTATCCCGACACCAAGACCATTTGTAAACAGTCAGGATGGCCGAGCGGTCTAAGGCGCTGCGTTCAGGTCGCAGTCTCCCCTGGAGGCGTGGGTTCAAATCCCACTTCTGACAATCTTTTAACACCTGCAAGTCATTCTGCTTTGTAATATCCAGTTGACAAATAAATGACTTACGATACTGGAAATAACACCTAGTTAACATAAGCAGTGAATAACTATCGTATTTCTAACATTTTGCAAAAACAGCTAGTTGATGAGAGGTTGGAAGAGAATTGCACGAATTTCACCGGCGGGCCACAAACAGGCAAATAACAAAAGGTGGAACGCACAACTCGTCGGTCGTTGTCACTGGATTGTATTGGCAGGGAGAAAAAAATATTGTCTGCAGGGTAATTGACCTCGCCGCATCTAAAGTCAAGCCACGGGTCACAGGTGAGATCCCTTGTTATACCCCCCCCCCCCCCCAAAAAAAAAATCAAACACGATTGGGTTGAAAATAACCATTAAGTCATTTGCTAAGATTTCCCCCATTTTGACATGTGGTCCTGTTGTCACTCTTACCCTGATGGTTGCTGATACTTCCAGACACTTTTTCAGTCTTATCTGAGGTATTTTATATCAGAATGGCCATATTCTGAGGCCACTTTAGCGCTCAATCAATGACGATTTACTACGCCTTTTCCATTGAAGGACATATTGAGGATAAATCAATGACTGGAGTTTTTAATTGATAAAAACCAATGTCTATTTGATGTTGAAAGTGCAAGTCAGTATTGTGCATTTACTGGTCTTTGTGGTGATCTCTATTGTGCATTTACTGGTCTTTGTGGTGATCTCAGGAGGCCGTGCCTATTTCTACTTTTGCCTAGTACCCTTTATCCCGACACCAAGACCATTTGTAAACAGTCAGGATGGCCGAGCGGTCTAAGGCGCTGCGTTCAGGTCGCAGTCTCCCCTGGAGGCGTGGGTTCAAATCCCACTTCTGACAATCTTTTAACACCTGCAAGTCATTCTGCTTTGTAATATCCAGTTGACAAATAAATGACTTACGATACTGGAAATAACACCTAGTTAACATAAGCAGTGAATAACTATCGTATTTCTAACATTTTGCAAAAACAGCTAGTTGATGAGAGGTTGGAAGAGAATTGCACGAATTTCACCGGCGGGCCACAAACAGGCAAATAACAAAAGGTGGAACGCACAACTCGTCGGTCGTTGTCACTGGATTGTATTGGCAGGGAGAAAAAAATATTGTCTGCAGGGTAATTGACCTCGCCGCATCTAAAGTCAAGCCACGGGTCACAGGTGAGATCCCTTGTTAGACCCCCCCCCCCCCCAAAAAAAAAATCAAACACGATTGGGTTGAAAATAACCATTAAGTCATTTGCTAAGATTTCCCCCATTTTGACATGTGGTCCTGTTGTCACTCTTACCCTGATGGTTGCTGATACTTCCAGACACTTTTTCAGTCTTATCTGAGGTATTTTATATCAGAATGGCCATATTCTGAGGCCACTTTAGCGCTCAATCAATGACGATTTACTACGCCTTTTCCATTGAAGGACATATTGAGGATAAATCAATGACTGGAGTTTTTAATTGATAAAAACCAATGTCTATTTGATGTTGAAAGTGCAAGTCAGTATTGTGCATTTACTGGTCTTTGTGGTGATCTCTATTGTGCATTTACTGGTCTTTGTGGTGATCTCAGGAGGCCGTGCCTATTTCTACTTTTGCCTAGTACCCTTTATCCCGACACCAAGACCATTTGTAAACAGTCAGGATGGCCGAGCGGTCTAAGGCGCTGCGTTCAGGTCGCAGTCTCCCCTGGAGGCGTGGGTTCAAATCCCACTTCTGACAATCTTTTAACACCTGCAAGTCATTCTGCTTTGTAATATCCAGTTGACAAATAAATGACTTACGATACTGGAAATAACACCTAGTTAACATAAGCAGTGAATAACTATCGTATTTCTAACATTTTGCAAAAACAGCTAGTTGATGAGAGGTTGGAAGAGAATTGCACGAATTTCACCGGCGGGCCACAAACAGGCAAATAACAAAAGGTGGAACGCACAACTCGTCGGTCGTTGTCACTGGATTGTATTGGCAGGGAGAAAAAAATATTGTCTGCAGGGTAATTGACCTCGCCGCATCTAAAGTCAAGCCACGGGTCACAGGTGAGATCCCTTGTTATACCCCCCCCCCCCCCCAAAAAAAAAATCAAACACGATTGGGTTGAAAATAACCATTAAGTCATTTGCTAAGATTTCCCCCATTTTGACATGTGGTCCTGTTGTCACTCTTACCCTGATGGTTGCTGATACTTCCAGACACTTTTTCAGTCTTATCTGAGGTATTTTATATCAGAATGGCCATATTCTGAGGCCACTTTAGCGCTCAATCAATGACGATTTACTACGCCTTTTCCATTGAAGGACATATTGAGGATAAATCAATGACTGGAGTTTTTAATTGATAAAAACCAATGTCTATTTGATGTTGAAAGTGCAAGTCAGTATTGTGCATTTACTGGTCTTTGTGGTGATCTCTATTGTGCATTTACTGGTCTTTGTGGTGATCTCAGGAGGCCGTGCCTATTTCTACTTTTGCCTAGTACCCTTTATCCCGACACCAAGACCATTTGTAAACAGTCAGGATGGCCGAGCGGTCTAAGGCGCTGCGTTCAGGTCGCAGTCTCCCCTGGAGGCGTGGGTTCAAATCCCACTTCTGACAATCTTTTAACACCTGCAAGTCATTCTGCTTTGTAATATCCAGTTGACAAATAAATGACTTACGATACTGGAAATAACACCTAGTTAACATAAGCAGTGAATAACTATCGTATTTCTAACATTTTGCAAAAACAGCTAGTTGATGAGAGGTTGGAAGAGAATTGCACGAATTTCACCGGCGGGCCACAAACAGGCAAATAACAAAAGGTGGAACGCACAACTCGTCGGTCGTTGTCACTGGATTGTATTGGCAGGGAGAAAAAAATATTGTCTGCAGGGTAATTGACCTCGCCGCATCTAAAGTCAAGCCACGGGTCACAGGTGAGATCCCTTGTTATACCCCCCCCCCCCCCAAAAAAAAAAATCAAACACGATTGGGTTGAAAATAACCATTAAGTCATTTGCTAAGATTTCCCCCATTTTGACATGTGGTCCTGTTGTCACTCTTACCCTGATGGTTGCTGATACTTCCAGACACTTTTTCAGTCTTATCTGAGGTATTTTATATCAGAATGGCCATATTCTGAGGCCACTTTAGCGCTCAATCAATGACGATTTACTACGCCTTTTCCATTGAAGGACATATTGAGGATAAATCAATGACTGGAGTTTTTAATTGATAAAAACCAATGTCTATTTGATGTTGAAAGTGCAAGTCAGTATTGTGCATTTACTGGTCTTTGTGGTGATCTCTATTGTGCATTTACTGGTCTTTGTGGTGATCTCAGGAGGCCGTGCCTATTTCTACTTTTGCCTAGTACCCTTTATCCCGACACCAAGACCATTTGTAAACAGTCAGGATGGCCGAGCGGTCTAAGGCGCTGCGTTCAGGTCGCAGTCTCCCCTGGAGGCGTGGGTTCAAATCCCACTTCTGACAATCTTTTAACACCTGCAAGTCATTCTGCTTTGTAATATCCAGTTGACAAATAAATGACTTACGATACTGGAAATAACACCTAGTTAACATAAGCAGTGAATAACTATCGTATTTCTAACATTTTGCAAAAACAGCTAGTTGATGAGAGGTTGGAAGAGAATTGCACGAATTTCACCGGCGGGCCACAAACAGGCAAATAACAAAAGGTGGAACGCACAACTCGTCGGTCGTTGTCACTGGATTGTATTGGCAGGGAGAAAAAAATATTGTCTGCAGGGTAATTGACCTCGCCGCATCTAAAGTCAAGCCACGGGTCACAGGTGAGATCCCTTGTTATACCCCCCCCCCCCCCCAAAAAAAAAATCAAACACGATTGGGTTGAAAATAACCATTAAGTCATTTGCTAAGATTTCCCCCATTTTGACATGTGGTCCTGTTGTCACTCTTACCCTGATGGTTGCTGATACTTCCAGACACTTTTTCAGTCTTATCTGAGGTATTTTATATCAGAATGGCCATATTCTGAGGCCACTTTAGCGCTCAATCAATGACGATTTACTACGCCTTTTCCATTGAAGGACATATTGAGGATAAATCAATGACTGGAGTTTTTAATTGATAAAAACCAATGTCTATTTGATGTTGAAAGTGCAAGTCAGTATTGTGCATTTACTGGTCTTTGTGGTGATCTCTATTGTGCATTTACTGGTCTTTGTGGTGATCTCAGGAGGCCGTGCCTATTTCTACTTTTGCCTAGTACCCTTTATCCCGACACCAAGACCATTTGTAAACAGTCAGGATGGCCGAGCGGTCTAAGGCGCTGCGTTCAGGTCGCAGTCTCCCCTGGAGGCGTGGGTTCAAATCCCACTTCTGACAATCTTTTAACACCTGCAAGTCATTCTGCTTTGTAATATCCAGTTGACAAATAAATGACTTACGATACTGGAAATAACACCTAGTTAACATAAGCAGTGAATAACTATCGTATTTCTAACATTTTGCAAAAACAGCTAGTTGATGAGAGGTTGGAAGAGAATTGCACGAATTTCACCGGCGGGCCACAAACAGGCAAATAACAAAAGGTGGAACGCACAACTCGTCGGTCGTTGTCACTGGATTGTATTGGCAGGGAGAAAAAAATATTGTCTGCAGGGTAATTGACCTCGCCGCATCTAAAGTCAAGCCACGGGTCACAGGTGAGATCCCTTGTTATACCCCCCCCCCCCCCCCAAAAAAAAAATCAAACACGATTGGGTTGAAAATAACCATTAAGTCATTTGCTAAGATTTCCCCCATTTTGACATGTGGTCCTGTTGTCACTCTTACCCTGATGGTTGCTGATACTTCCAGACACTTTTTCAGTCTTATCTGAGGTATTTTATATCAGAATGGCCATATTCTGAGGCCACTTTAGCGCTCAATCAATGACGATTTACTACGCCTTTTCCATTGAAGGACATATTGAGGATAAATCAATGACTGGAGTTTTTAATTGATAAAAACCAATGTCTATTTGATGTTGAAAGTGCAAGTCAGTATTGTGCATTTACTGGTCTTTGTGGTGATCTCTATTGTGCATTTACTGGTCTTTGTGGTGATCTCAGGAGGCCGTGCCTATTTCTACTTTTGCCTAGTACCCTTTATCCCGACACCAAGACCATTTGTAAACAGTCAGGATGGCCGAGCGGTCTAAGGCGCTGCGTTCAGGTCGCAGTCTCCCCTGGAGGCGTGGGTTCAAATCCCACTTCTGACAATCTTTTAACACCTGCAAGTCATTCTGCTTTGTAATATCCAGTTGACAAATAAATGACTTACGATACTGGAAATAACACCTAGTTAACATAAGCAGTGAATAACTATCGTATTTCTAACATTTTGCAAAAACAGCTAGTTGATGAGAGGTTGGAAGAGAATTGCACGAATTTCACCGGCGGGCCACAAACAGGCAAATAACAAAAGGTGGAACGCACAACTCGTCGGTCGTTGTCACTGGATTGTATTGGCAGGGAGAAAAAAATATTGTCTGCAGGGTAATTGACCTCGCCGCATCTAAAGTCAAGCCACGGGTCACAGGTGAGATCCCTTGTTATACCCCCCCCCCCCCCCCAAAAAAAAATCAAACACGATTGGGTTGAAAATAACCATTAAGTCATTTGCTAAGATTTCCCCCATTTTGACATGTGGTCCTGTTGTCACTCTTACCCTGATGGTTGCTGATACTTCCAGACACTTTTTCAGTCTTATCTGAGGTATTTTATATCAGAATGGCCATATTCTGAGGCCACTTTAGCGCTCAATCAATGACGATTTACTACGCCTTTTCCATTGAAGGACATATTGAGGATAAATCAATGACTGGAGTTTTTAATTGATAAAAACCAATGTCTATTTGATGTTGAAAGTGCAAGTCAGTATTGTGCATTTACTGGTCTTTGTGGTGATCTCTATTGTGCATTTACTGGTCTTTGTGGTGATCTCAGGAGGCCGTGCCTATTTCTACTTTTGCCTAGTACCCTTTATCCCGACACCAAGACCATTTGTAAACAGTCAGGATGGCCGAGCGGTCTAAGGCGCTGCGTTCAGGTCGCAGTCTCCCCTGGAGGCGTGGGTTCAAATCCCACTTCTGACAATCTTTTAACACCTGCAAGTCATTCTGCTTTGTAATATCCAGTTGACAAATAAATGACTTACGATACTGGAAATAACACCTAGTTAACATAAGCAGTGAATAACTATCGTATTTCTAACATTTTGCAAAAACAGCTAGTTGATGAGAGGTTGGAAGAGAATTGCACGAATTTCACCGGCGGGCCACAAACAGGCAAATAACAAAAGGTGGAACGCACAACTCGTCGGTCGTTGTCACTGGATTGTATTGGCAGGGAGAAAAAAATATTGTCTGCAGGGTAATTGACCTCGCCGCATCTAAAGTCAAGCCACGGGTCACAGGTGAGATCCCTTGTTATACCCCCCCCCCCCCCCAAAAAAAAAATCAAACACGATTGGGTTGAAAATAACCATTAAGTCATTTGCTAAGATTTCCCCCATTTTGACATGTGGTCCTGTTGTCACTCTTACCCTGATGGTTGCTGATACTTCCAGACACTTTTTCAGTCTTATCTGAGGTATTTTATATCAGAATGGCCATATTCTGAGGCCACTTTAGCGCTCAATCAATGACGATTTACTACGCCTTTTCCATTGAAGGACATATTGAGGATAAATCAATGACTGGAGTTTTTAATTGATAAAAACCAATGTCTATTTGATGTTGAAAGTGCAAGTCAGTATTGTGCATTTACTGGTCTTTGTGGTGATCTCTATTGTGCATTTACTGGTCTTTGTGGTGATCTCAGGAGGCCGTGCCTATTTCTACTTTTGCCTAGTACCCTTTATCCCGACACCAAGACCATTTGTAAACAGTCAGGATGGCCGAGCGGTCTAAGGCGCTGCGTTCAGGTCGCAGTCTCCCCTGGAGGCGTGGGTTCAAATCCCACTTCTGACAATCTTTTAACACCTGCAAGTCATTCTGCTTTGTAATATCCAGTTGACAAATAAATGACTTACGATACTGGAAATAACACCTAGTTAACATAAGCAGTGAATAACTATCGTATTTCTAACATTTTGCAAAAACAGCTAGTTGATGAGAGGTTGGAAGAGAATTGCACGAATTTCACCGGCGGGCCACAAACAGGCAAATAACAAAAGGTGGAACGCACAACTCGTCGGTCGTTGTCACTGGATTGTATTGGCAGGGAGAAAAAAATATTGTCTGCAGGGTAATTGACCTCGCCGCATCTAAAGTCAAGCCACGGGTCACAGGTGAGATCCCTTGTTATACCCCCCCCCCCCCCCCAAAAAAAAAATCAAACACGATTGGGTTGAAAATAACCATTAAGTCATTTGCTAAGATTTCCCCCATTTTGACATGTGGTCCTGTTGTCACTCTTACCCTGATGGTTGCTGATACTTCCAGACACTTTTTCAGTCTTATCTGAGGTATTTTATATCAGAATGGCCATATTCTGAGGCCACTTTAGCGCTCAATCAATGACGATTTACTACGCCTTTTCCATTGAAGGACATATTGAGGATAAATCAATGACTGGAGTTTTTAATTGATAAAAACCAATGTCTATTTGATGTTGAAAGTGCAAGTCAGTATTGTGCATTTACTGGTCTTTGTGGTGATCTCTATTGTGCATTTACTGGTCTTTGTGGTGATCTCAGGAGGCCGTGCCTATTTCTACTTTTGCCTAGTACCCTTTATCCCGACACCAAGACCATTTGTAAACAGTCAGGATGGCCGAGCGGTCTAAGGCGCTGCGTTCAGGTCGCAGTCTCCCCTGGAGGCGTGGGTTCAAATCCCACTTCTGACAATCTTTTAACACCTGCAAGTCATTCTGCTTTGTAATATCCAGTTGACAAATAAATGACTTACGATACTGGAAATAACACCTAGTTAACATAAGCAGTGAATAACTATCGTATTTCTAACATTTTGCAAAAACAGCTAGTTGATGAGAGGTTGGAAGAGAATTGCACGAATTTCACCGGCGGGCCACAAACAGGCAAATAACAAAAGGTGGAACGCACAACTCGTCGGTCGTTGTCACTGGATTGTATTGGCAGGGAGAAAAAAATATTGTCTGCAGGGTAATTGACCTCGCCGCATCTAAAGTCAAGCCACGGGTCACAGGTGAGATCCCTTGTTATACCCCCCCCCCCCCCCCAAAAAAAAAATCAAACACGATTGGGTTGAAAATAACCATTAAGTCATTTGCTAAGATTTCCCCCATTTTGACATGTGGTCCTGTTGTCACTCTTACCCTGATGGTTGCTGATACTTCCAGACACTTTTTCAGTCTTATCTGAGGTATTTTATATCAGAATGGCCATATTCTGAGGCCACTTTAGCGCTCAATCAATGACGATTTACTACGCCTTTTCCATTGAAGGACATATTGAGGATAAATCAATGACTGGAGTTTTTAATTGATAAAAACCAATGTCTATTTGATGTTGAAAGTGCAAGTCAGTATTGTGCATTTACTGGTCTTTGTGGTGATCTCTATTGTGCATTTACTGGTCTTTGTGGTGATCTCAGGAGGCCGTGCCTATTTCTACTTTTGCCTAGTACCCTTTATCCCGACACCAAGACCATTTGTAAACAGTCAGGATGGCCGAGCGGTCTAAGGCGCTGCGTTCAGGTCGCAGTCTCCCCTGGAGGCGTGGGTTCAAATCCCACTTCTGACAATCTTTTAACACCTGCAAGTCATTCTGCTTTGTAATATCCAGTTGACAAATAAATGACTTACGATACTGGAAATAACACCTAGTTAACATAAGCAGTGAATAACTATCGTATTTCTAACATTTTGCAAAAACAGCTAGTTGATGAGAGGTTGGAAGAGAATTGCACGAATTTCACCGGCGGGCCACAAACAGGCAAATAACAAAAGGTGGAACGCACAACTCGTCGGTCGTTGTCACTGGATTGTATTGGCAGGGAGAAAAAAATATTGTCTGCAGGGTAATTGACCTCGCCGCATCTAAAGTCAAGCCACGGGTCACAGGTGAGATCCCTTGTTATACCCCCCCCCCCCCCCCAAAAAAAAATCAAACACGATTGCGGTTGAAAATAACCATTAAGTCATTTGCTAAGATTTCCCCCATTTTGACATGTGGTCCTGTTGTCACTCTTACCCTGATGGTTGCTGATACTTCCAGACACTTTTTCAGTCTTATCTGAGGTATTTTATATCAGAATGGCCATATTCTGAGGCCACTTTAGCGCTCAATCAATGACGATTTACTACGCCTTTTCCATTGAAGGACATATTGAGGATAAATCAATGACTGGAGTTTTTAATTGATAAAAACCAATGTCTATTTGATGTTGAAAGTGCAAGTCAGTATTGTGCATTTACTGGTCTTTGTGGTGATCTCTATTGTGCATTTACTGGTCTTTGTGGTGATCTCAGGAGGCCGTGCCTATTTCTACTTTTGCCTAGTACCCTTTATCCCGACACCAAGACCATTTGTAAACAGTCAGGATGGCCGAGCGGTCTAAGGCGCTGCGTTCAGGTCGCAGTCTCCCCTGGAGGCGTGGGTTCAAATCCCACTTCTGACAATCTTTTAACACCTGCAAGTCATTCTGCTTTGTAATATCCAGTTGACAAATAAATGACTTACGATACTGGAAATAACACCTAGTTAACATAAGCAGTGAATAACTATCGTATTTCTAACATTTTGCAAAAACAGCTAGTTGATGAGAGGTTGGAAGAGAATTGCACGAATTTCACCGGCGGGCCACAAACAGGCAAATAACAAAAGGTGGAACGCACAACTCGTCGGTCGTTGTCACTGGATTGTATTGGCAGGGAGAAAAAAATATTGTCTGCAGGGTAATTGACCTCGCCGCATCTAAAGTCAAGCCACGGGTCACAGGTGAGATCCCTTGTTATACCCCCCCCCCCCCCCAAAAAAAAAATCAAACACGATTGGGTTGAAAATAACCATTAAGTCATTTGCTAAGATTTCCCCCATTTTGACATGTGGTCCTGTTGTCACTCTTACCCTGATGGTTGCTGATACTTCCAGACACTTTTTCAGTCTTATCTGAGGTATTTTATATCAGAATGGCCATATTCTGAGGCCACTTTAGCGCTCAATCAATGACGATTTACTACGCCTTTTCCATTGAAGGACATATTGAGGATAAATCAATGACTGGAGTTTTTAATTGATAAAAACCAATGTCTATTTGATGTTGAAAGTGCAAGTCAGTATTGTGCATTTACTGGTCTTTGTGGTGATCTCTATTGTGCATTTACTGGTCTTTGTGGTGATCTCAGGAGGCCGTGCCTATTTCTACTTTTGCCTAGTACCCTTTATCCCGACACCAAGACCATTTGTAAACAGTCAGGATGGCCGAGCGGTCTAAGGCGCTGCGTTCAGGTCGCAGTCTCCCCTGGAGGCGTGGGTTCAAATCCCACTTCTGACAATCTTTTAACACCTGCAAGTCATTCTGCTTTGTAATATCCAGTTGACAAATAAATGACTTACGATACTGGAAATAACACCTAGTTAACATAAGCAGTGAATAACTATCGTATTTCTAACATTTTGCAAAAACAGCTAGTTGATGAGAGGTTGGAAGAGAATTGCACGAATTTCACCGGCGGGCCACAAACAGGCAAATAACAAAAGGTGGAACGCACAACTCGTCGGTCGTTGTCACTGGATTGTATTGGCAGGGAGAAAAAAATATTGTCTGCAGGGTAATTGACCTCGCCGCATCTAAAGTCAAGCCACGGGTCACAGGTGAGATCCCTTGTTATACCCCCCCCCCCCCCCCAAAAAAAAAATCAAACACGATTGGGTTGAAAATAACCATTAAGTCATTTGCTAAGATTTCCCCCATTTTGACATGTGGTCCTGTTGTCACTCTTACCCTGATGGTTGCTGATACTTCCAGACACTTTTTCAGTCTTATCTGAGGTATTTTATATCAGAATGGCCATATTCTGAGGCCACTTTAGCGCTCAATCAATGACGATTTACTACGCCTTTTCCATTGAAGGACATATTGAGGATAAATCAATGACTGGAGTTTTTAATTGATAAAAACCAATGTCTATTTGATGTTGAAAGTGCAAGTCAGTATTGTGCATTTACTGGTCTTTGTGGTGATCTCTATTGTGCATTTACTGGTCTTTGTGGTGATCTCAGGAGGCCGTGCCTATTTCTACTTTTGCCTAGTACCCTTTATCCCGACACCAAGACCATTTGTAAACAGTCAGGATGGCCGAGCGGTCTAAGGCGCTGCGTTCAGGTCGCAGTCTCCCCTGGAGGCGTGGGTTCAAATCCCACTTCTGACAATCTTTTAACACCTGCAAGTCATTCTGCTTTGTAATATCCAGTTGACAAATAAATGACTTACGATACTGGAAATAACACCTAGTTAACATAAGCAGTGAATAACTATCGTATTTCTAACATTTTGCAAAAACAGCTAGTTGATGAGAGGTTGGAAGAGAATTGCACGAATTTCACCGGCGGGCCACAAACAGGCAAATAACAAAAGGTGGAACGCACAACTCGTCGGTCGTTGTCACTGGATTGTATTGGCAGGGAGAAAAAAATATTGTCTGCAGGGTAATTGAACTCGCCGCATCTAAAGTCAAGCCACGGGTCACAGGTGAGATCCCTTGTTATACCCCCCCCCCCCCCCCAAAAAAAAAATCAAACACGATTGCGGTTGAAAATAACCATTAAGTCATTTGCTAAGATTTCCCCCATTTTGACATGTGGTCCTGTTGTCACTCTTACCCTGATGGTTGCTGATACTTCCAGACACTTTTTCAGTCTTATCTGAGGTATTTTATATCAGAATGGCCATATTCTGAGGCCACTTTAGCGCTCAATCAATGACGATTTACTACGCCTTTTCCATTGAAGGACATATTGAGGATAAATCAATGACTGGAGTTTTTAATTGATAAAAACCAATGTCTATTTGATGTTGAAAGTGCAAGTCAGTATTGTGCATTTACTGGTCTTTGTGGTGATCTCTATTGTGCATTTACTGGTCTTTGTGGTGATCTCAGGAGGCCGTGCCTATTTCTACTTTTGCCTAGTACCCTTTATCCCGACACCAAGACCATTTGTAAACAGTCAGGATGGCCGAGCGGTCTAAGGCGCTGCGTTCAGGTCGCAGTCTCCCCTGGAGGCGTGGGTTCAAATCCCACTTCTGACAATCTTTTAACACCTGCAAGTCATTCTGCTTTGTAATATCCAGTTGACAAATAAATGACTTACGATACTGGAAATAACACCTAGTTAACATAAGCAGTGAATAACTATCGTATTTCTAACATTTTGCAAAAACAGCTAGTTGATGAGAGGTTGGAAGAGAATTGCACGAATTTCACCGGCGGGCCACAAACAGGCAAATAACAAAAGGTGGAACGCACAACTCGTCGGTCGTTGTCACTGGATTGTATTGGCAGGGAGAAAAAAATATTGTCTGCAGGGTAATTGAACTCGCCGCATCTAAAGTCAAGCCACGGGTCACAGGTGAGATCCCTTGTTATACCCCCCCCCCCCCCCAAAAAAAAAAATCAAACACGATTGCGTTGAAAATAACCATTAAGTCATTTGCTAAGATTTCCCCCATTTTGACATGTGGTCCTGTTGTCACTCTTACCCTGATGGTTGCTGATACTTCCAGACACTTTTTCAGTCTTATCTGAGGTATTTTATATCAGAATGGCCATATTCTGAGGCCACTTTAGCGCTCAATCAATGACGATTTACTACGCCTTTTCCATTGAAGGACATATTGAGGATAAATCAATGACTGGAGTTTTTAATTGATAAAAACCAATGTCTATTTGATGTTGAAAGTGCAAGTCAGTATTGTGCATTTACTGGTCTTTGTGGTGATCTCTATTGTGCATTTACTGGTCTTTGTGGTGATCTCAGGAGGCCGTGCCTATTTCTACTTTTGCCTAGTACCCTTTATCCCGACACCAAGACCATTTGTAAACAGTCAGGATGGCCGAGCGGTCTAAGGCGCTGCGTTCAGGTCGCAGTCTCCCCTGGAGGCGTGGGTTCAAATCCCACTTCTGACAATCTTTTAACACCTGCAAGTCATTCTGCTTTGTAATATCCAGTTGACAAATAAATGACTTACGATACTGGAAATAACACCTAGTTAACATAAGCAGTGAATAACTATCGTATTTCTAACATTTTGCAAAAACAGCTAGTTGATGAGAGGTTGGAAGAGAATTGCACGAATTTCACCGGCGGGCCACAAACAGGCAAATAACAAAAGGTGGAACGCACAACTCGTCGGTCGTTGTCACTGGATTGTATTGGCAGGGAGAAAAAAATATTGTCTGCAGGGTAATTGACCTCGCCGCATCTAAAGTCAAGCCACGGGTCACAGGTGAGATCCCTTGTTATACCCCCCCCCCCCCCCAAAAAAAAAAATCAAACACGATTGGGTTGAAAATAACCATTAAGTCATTTGCTAAGATTTCCCCCATTTTGACATGTGGTCCTGTTGTCACTCTTACCCTGATGGTTGCTGATACTTCCAGACACTTTTTCAGTCTTATCTGAGGTATTTTATATCAGAATGGCCATATTCTGAGGCCACTTTAGCGCTCAATCAATGACGATTTACTACGCCTTTTCCATTGAAGGACATATTGAGGATAAATCAATGACTGGAGTTTTTAATTGATAAAAACCAATGTCTATTTGATGTTGAAAGTGCAAGTCAGTATTGTGCATTTACTGGTCTTTGTGGTGATCTCTATTGTGCATTTACTGGTCTTTGTGGTGATCTCAGGAGGCCGTGCCTATTTCTACTTTTGCCTAGTACCCTTTATCCCGACACCAAGACCATTTGTAAACAGTCAGGATGGCCGAGCGGTCTAAGGCGCTGCGTTCAGGTCGCAGTCTCCCCTGGAGGCGTGGGTTCAAATCCCACTTCTGACAATCTTTTAACACCTGCAAGTCATTCTGCTTTGTAATATCCAGTTGACAAATAAATGACTTACGATACTGGAAATAACACCTAGTTAACATAAGCAGTGAATAACTATCGTATTTCTAACATTTTGCAAAAACAGCTAGTTGATGAGAGGTTGGAAGAGAATTGCACGAATTTCACCGGCGGGCCACAAACAGGCAAATAACAAAAGGTGGAACGCACAACTCGTCGGTCGTTGTCACTGGATTGTATTGGCAGGGAGAAAAAAATATTGTCTGCAGGGTAATTGAACTCGCCGCATCTAAAGTCAAGCCACGGGTCACAGGTGAGATCCCTTGTTATACCCCCCCCCCCCCAAAAAAAAAATCAAACACGATTGCGTTGAAAATAACCATTAAGTCATTTGCTAAGATTTCCCCCATTTTGACATGTGGTCCTGTTGTCACTCTTACCCTGATGGTTGCTGATACTTCCAGACACTTTTTCAGTCTTATCTGAGGTATTTTATATCAGAATGGCCATATTCTGAGGCCACTTTAGCGCTCAATCAATGACGATTTACTACGCCTTTTCCATTGAAGGACATATTGAGGATAAATCAATGACTGGAGTTTTTAATTGATAAAAACCAATGTCTATTTGATGTTGAAAGTGCAAGTCAGTATTGTGCATTTACTGGTCTTTGTGGTGATCTCTATTGTGCATTTACTGGTCTTTGTGGTGATCTCAGGAGGCCGTGCCTATTTCTACTTTTGCCTAGTACCCTTTATCCCGACACCAAGACCATTTGTAAACAGTCAGGATGGCCGAGCGGTCTAAGGCGCTGCGTTCAGGTCGCAGTCTCCCCTGGAGGCGTGGGTTCAAATCCCACTTCTGACAATCTTTTAACACCTGCAAGTCATTCTGCTTTGTAATATCCAGTTGACAAATAAATGACTTACGATACTGGAAATAACACCTAGTTAACATAAGCAGTGAATAACTATCGTATTTCTAACATTTTGCAAAAACAGCTAGTTGATGAGAGGTTGGAAGAGAATTGCACGAATTTCACCGGCGGGCCACAAACAGGCAAATAACAAAAGGTGGAACGCACAACTCGTCGGTCGTTGTCACTGGATTGTATTGGCAGGGAGAAAAAAATATTGTCTGCAGGGTAATTGACCTCGCCGCATCTAAAGTCAAGCCACGGGTCACAGGTGAGATCCCTTGTTATACCCCCCCCCCCCCCCCAAAAAAAAAAATCAAACACGATTGCGGTTGAAAATAACCATTAAGTCATTTGCTAAGATTTCCCCCATTTTGACATGTGGTCCTGTTGTCACTCTTACCCTGATGGTTGCTGATACTTCCAGACACTTTTTCAGTCTTATCTGAGGTATTTTATATCAGAATGGCCATATTCTGAGGCCACTTTAGCGCTCAATCAATGACGATTTACTACGCCTTTTCCATTGAAGGACATATTGAGGATAAATCAATGACTGGAGTTTTTAATTGATAAAAACCAATGTCTATTTGATGTTGAAAGTGCAAGTCAGTATTGTGCATTTACTGGTCTTTGTGGTGATCTCTATTGTGCATTTACTGGTCTTTGTGGTGATCTCAGGAGGCCGTGCCTATTTCTACTTTTGCCTAGTACCCTTTATCCCGACACCAAGACCATTTGTAAACAGTCAGGATGGCCGAGCGGTCTAAGGCGCTGCGTTCAGGTCGCAGTCTCCCCTGGAGGCGTGGGTTCAAATCCCACTTCTGACAATCTTTTAACACCTGCAAGTCATTCTGCTTTGTAATATCCAGTTGACAAATAAATGACTTACGATACTGGAAATAACACCTAGTTAACATAAGCAGTGAATAACTATCGTATTTCTAACATTTTGCAAAAACAGCTAGTTGATGAGAGGTTGGAAGAGAATTGCACGAATTTCACCGGCGGGCCACAAACAGGCAAATAACAAAAGGTGGAACGCACAACTCGTCGGTCGTTGTCACTGGATTGTATTGGCAGGGAGAAAAAAATATTGTCTGCAGGGTAATTGAACTCGCCGCATCTAAAGTCAAGCCACGGGTCACAGGTGAGATCCCTTGTTATACCCCCCCCCCCCCCCAAAAAAAAAATCAAACACGATTGCGTTGAAAATAACCATTAAGTCATTTGCTAAGATTTCCCCCATTTTGACATGTGGTCCTGTTGTCACTCTTACCCTGATGGTTGCTGATACTTCCAGACACTTTTTCAGTCTTATCTGAGGTATTTTATATCAGAATGGCCATATTCTGAGGCCACTTTAGCGCTCAATCAATGACGATTTACTACGCCTTTTCCATTGAAGGACATATTGAGGATAAATCAATGACTGGAGTTTTTAATTGATAAAAACCAATGTCTATTTGATGTTGAAAGTGCAAGTCAGTATTGTGCATTTACTGGTCTTTGTGGTGATCTCTATTGTGCATTTACTGGTCTTTGTGGTGATCTCAGGAGGCCGTGCCTATTTCTACTTTTGCCTAGTACCCTTTATCCCGACACCAAGACCATTTGTAAACAGTCAGGATGGCCGAGCGGTCTAAGGCGCTGCGTTCAGGTCGCAGTCTCCCCTGGAGGCGTGGGTTCAAATCCCACTTCTGACAATCTTTTAACACCTGCAAGTCATTCTGCTTTGTAATATCCAGTTGACAAATAAATGACTTACGATACTGGAAATAACACCTAGTTAACATAAGCAGTGAATAACTATCGTATTTCTAACATTTTGCAAAAACAGCTAGTTGATGAGAGGTTGGAAGAGAATTGCACGAATTTCACCGGCGGGCCACAAACAGGCAAATAACAAAAGGTGGAACGCACAACTCGTCGGTCGTTGTCACTGGATTGTATTGGCAGGGAGAAAAAAATATTGTCTGCAGGGTAATTGAACTCGCCGCATCTAAAGTCAAGCCACGGGTCACAGGTGAGATCCCTTGTTATACCCCCCCCCCCCCCCCAAAAAAAAAAATCAAACACGATTGCGGTTGAAAATAACCATTAAGTCATTTGCTAAGATTTCCCCCATTTTGACATGTGGTCCTGTTGTCACTCTTACCCTGATGGTTGCTGATACTTCCAGACACTTTTTCAGTCTTATCTGAGGTATTTTATATCAGAATGGCCATATTCTGAGGCCACTTTAGCGCTCAATCAATGACGATTTACTACGCCTTTTCCATTGAAGGACATATTGAGGATAAATCAATGACTGGAGTTTTTAATTGATAAAAACCAATGTCTATTTGATGTTGAAAGTGCAAGTCAGTATTGTGCATTTACTGGTCTTTGTGGTGATCTCTATTGTGCATTTACTGGTCTTTGTGGTGATCTCAGGAGGCCGTGCCTATTTCTACTTTTGCCTAGTACCCTTTATCCCGACACCAAGACCATTTGTAAACAGTCAGGATGGCCGAGCGGTCTAAGGCGCTGCGTTCAGGTCGCAGTCTCCCCTGGAGGCGTGGGTTCAAATCCCACTTCTGACAATCTTTTAACACCTGCAAGTCATTCTGCTTTGTAATATCCAGTTGACAAATAAATGACTTACGATACTGGAAATAACACCTAGTTAACATAAGCAGTGAATAACTATCGTATTTCTAACATTTTGCAAAAACAGCTAGTTGATGAGAGGTTGGAAGAGAATTGCACGAATTTCACCGGCGGGCCACAAACAGGCAAATAACAAAAGGTGGAACGCACAACTCGTCGGTCGTTGTCACTGGATTGTATTGGCAGGGAGAAAAAAATATTGTCTGCAGGGTAATTGAACTCGCCGCATCTAAAGTCAAGCCACGGGTCACAGGTGAGATCCCTTGTTATACCCCCCCCCCCCCCCCAAAAAAAAAAATCAAACACGATTGCGGTGAAAATAACCATTAAGTCATTTGCTAAGATTTCCCCCATTTTGACATGTGGTCCTGTTGTCACTCTTACCCTGATGGTTGCTGATACTTCCAGACACTTTTTCAGTCTTATCTGAGGTATTTTATATCAGAATGGCCATATTCTGAGGCCACTTTAGCGCTCAATCAATGACGATTTACTACGCCTTTTCCATTGAAGGACATATTGAGGATAAATCAATGACTGGAGTTTTTAATTGATAAAAACCAATGTCTATTTGATGTTGAAAGTGCAAGTCAGTATTGTGCATTTACTGGTCTTTGTGGTGATCTCTATTGTGCATTTACTGGTCTTTGTGGTGATCTCAGGAGGCCGTGCCTATTTCTACTTTTGCCTAGTACCCTTTATCCCGACACCAAGGCCATTTGTAAACAGTCAGGATGGCCGAGCGGTCTAAGGCGCTGCGTTCAGGTCGCAGTCTCCCCTGGAGGCGTGGGTTCAAATCCCACTTCTGACAATCTTTTAACACCTGCAAGTCATTCTGCTTTGTAATATCCAGTTGACAAATAAATGACTTACGATACTGGAAATAACACCTAGTTAACATAAGCAGTGAATAACTATCGTATTTCTAACATTTTGCAAAAACAGCTAGTTGATGAGAGGTTGGAAGAGAATTGCACGAATTTCACCGGCGGGCCACAAACAGGCAAATAACAAAAGGTGGAACGCACAACTCGTCGGTCGTTGTCACTGGATTGTATTGGCAGGGAGAAAAAAATATTGTCTGCAGGGTAATTGAACTCGCCGCATCTAAAGTCAAGCCACGGGTCACAGGTGAGATCCCTTGTTATACCCCCCCCCCCCCCCCAAAAAAAAAAATCAAACACGATTGCGGTGAAAATAACCATTAAGTCATTTGCTAAGATTTCCCCCATTTTGACATGTGGTCCTGTTGTCACTCTTACCCTGATGGTTGCTGATACTTCCAGACACTTTTTCAGTCTTATCTGAGGTATTTTATATCAGAATGGCCATATTCTGAGGCCACTTTAGCGCTCAATCAATGACGATTTACTACGCCTTTTCCATTGAAGGACATATTGAGGATAAATCAATGACTGGAGTTTTTAATTGATAAAAACCAATGTCTATTTGATGTTGAAAGTGCAAGTCAGTATTGTGCATTTACTGGTCTTTGTGGTGATCTCTATTGTGCATTTACTGGTCTTTGTGGTGATCTCAGGAGGCCGTGCCTATTTCTACTTTTGCCTAGTACCCTTTATCCCGACACCAAGACCATTTGTAAACAGTCAGGATGGCCGAGCGGTCTAAGGCGCTGCGTTCAGGTCGCAGTCTCCCCTGGAGGCGTGGGTTCAAATCCCACTTCTGACAATCTTTTAACACCTGCAAGTCATTCTGCTTTGTAATATCCAGTTGACAAATAAATGACTTACGATACTGGAAATAACACCTAGTTAACATAAGCAGTGAATAACTATCGTATTTCTAACATTTTGCAAAAACAGCTAGTTGATGAGAGGTTGGAAGAGAATTGCACGAATTTCACCGGCGGGCCACAAACAGGCAAATAACAAAAGGTGGAACGCACAACTCGTCGGTCGTTGTCACTGGATTGTATTGGCAGGGAGAAAAAAATATTGTCTGCAGGGTAATTGAACTCGCCGCATCTAAAGTCAAGCCACGGGTCACAGGTGAGATCCCTTGTTATACCCCCCCCCCCCCCCCAAAAAAAAAAATCAAACACGATTGCGGTGAAAATAACCATTAAGTCATTTGCTAAGATTTCCCCCATTTTGACATGTGGTCCTGTTGTCACTCTTACCCTGATGGTTGCTGATACTTCCAGACACTTTTTCAGTCTTATCTGAGGTATTTTATATCAGAATGGCCATATTCTGAGGCCACTTTAGCGCTCAATCAATGACGATTTACTACGCCTTTTCCATTGAAGGACATATTGAGGATAAATCAATGACTGGAGTTTTTAATTGATAAAAACCAATGTCTATTTGATGTTGAAAGTGCAAGTCAGTATTGTGCATTTACTGGTCTTTGTGGTGATCTCTATTGTGCATTTACTGGTCTTTGTGGTGATCTCAGGAGGCCGTGCCTATTTCTACTTTTGCCTAGTACCCTTTATCCCGACACCAAGACCATTTGTAAACAGTCAGGATGGCCGAGCGGTCTAAGGCGCTGCGTTCAGGTTGCAGTCTCCCCTGGAGGCGTGGGTTCAAATCCCACTTCTGACAATCTTTTAACACCTGCAAGTCATTCTGCTTTGTAATATCCAGTTGACAAATAAATGACTTACGATACTGGAAATAACACCTAGTTAACATAAGCAGTGAATAACTATCGTATTTCTAACATTTTGCAAAAACAGCTAGTTGATGAGAGGTTGGAAGAGAATTGCACGAATTTCACCGGCGGGCCACAAACAGGCAAATAACAAAAGGTGGAACGCACAACTCGTCGGTCGTTGTCACTGGATTGTATTGGCAGGGAGAAAAAAATATTGTCTGCAGGGTAATTGAACTCGCCGCATCTAAAGTCAAGCCACGGGTCACAGGTGAGATCCCTTGTTAGACCCCCCCCCCCCCAAAAAAAAAAATCAAACACGATTGCGTTGAAAATAACCATTAAGTCATTTGCTAAGATTTCCCCCATTTTGACATGTGGTCCTGTTGTCACTCTTACCCTGATGGTTGCTGATACTTCCAGACACTTTTTCAGTCTTATCTGAGGTATTTTATATCAGAATGGCCATATTCTGAGGCCACTTTAGCGCTCAATCAATGACGATTTACTACGCCTTTTCCATTGAAGGACATATTGAGGATAAATCAATGACTGGAGTTTTTAATTGATAAAAACCAATGTCTATTTGATGTTGAAAGTGCAAGTCAGTATTGTGCATTTACTGGTCTTTGTGGTGATCTCTATTGTGCATTTACTGGTCTTTGTGGTGATCTCAGGAGGCCGTGCCTATTTCTACTTTTGCCTAGTACCCTTTATCCCGACACCAAGTCCATTTGTAAACAGTCAGGATGGCCGAGCGGTCTAAGGCGCTGCGTTCAGGTCGCAGTCTCCCCTGGAGGCGTGGGTTCAAATCCCACTTCTGACAATCTTTTAACACCTGCAAGTCATTCTGCTTTGTAATATCCAGTTGACAAATAAATGACTTACGATACTGGAAATAACACCTAGTTAACATAAGCAGTGAATAACTATCGTATTTCTAACATTTTGCAAAAACAGCTAGTTGATGAGAGGTTGGAAGAGAATTGCACGAATTTCACCGGCGGGCCACAAACAGGCAAATAACAAAAGGCATCTCGGAACGCACAACTCGTCGGTCGTTGTCACTGGATTGTATTGGCAGGGAGAAAAAAATATTGTCTGCAGGGTAATTGAACTCGCCGCATCTAAAGTCAAGCCACGGGTCACAGGTGAGATCCCTTGTTATACCCCCCCCCCCAAAAAAAATCAAACACAATTGCGTTGAAAATAATCATTAAGTCATTTGCTAAGATTTCCCCCATTTTGACATGTGGTCCTGTTGTCACTCTTACCCTGATGGTTGCTGATACTTCCAGACACTTTTTCAGTCTTATCTGAGGTATTTTATATCAGAATGGCCATATTCTGAGGCCACTTTAGCGCTCAATCAATGACGATTTACTACGCCTTTTCCATTGAAGGACATATTGAGGATAAATCAATGACTGGAGTTTTTAATTGATAAAAACCAATGACTATTTGATGTTGAAAGTGCAAGTCAGTATTGTGCATTTACTGGTCTTTGTGGTGATCTCAGGAGGCCGTGCCTATTTCTACTTTTGCCTAGTACCCTTTATCCCGACACCAAGTCCATTTGTAAACAGTCAGGATGGCCGAGCGGTCTAAGGCGCTGCGTTCAGGTCGCAGTCTCCCCTGGAGGCGTGGGTTCAAATCCCACTTCTGACAATCTTTTAACACCTGCAAGTCATTCTGCTTTGTAATATCCAGTTGACAAATAAATGACTTACGATACTGGAAATAACACCTAGTTAACATAAGCAGTGAATAACTATCGTATTTCTAACATTTTGCAAAAACAGCTAGTTGATGAGAGGTTGGAAGAGAATTGCACGAATTTCACCGGCGGGCCACAAACAGGCAAATAACAAAAGGCATCTCGGAACGCACAACTCGTCGGTCGTTGTCACTGGATTGTATTGGCAGGGAGAAAAAAATATTGTCTGCAGGGTAATTGAACTCGCCGCATCTAAAGTCAAGCCACGGGTCACAGGTGAGATCCCTTGTTATACCCCCCCCCCCCCCCAAAAAAAAATCAAACACGATTGCGTTGAAAATAACCATTAAGTCATTTGCTAAGATTTCCCCCATTTTGACATGTGGTCCTGTTGTCACTCTTACCCTGATGGTTGCTGATACTTCCAGACACTTTTTCAGTCTTATCTGAGGTATTTTATATCAGAATGGCCATATTCTGAGGCCACTTTAGCGCTCAATCAATGACGATTTACTACGCCTTTTCCATTGAAGGACATATTGAGGATAAATCAATGACTGGAGTTTTTAATTGATAAAAACCAATGTCTATTTGATGCTGAAAGTGCAAGTCAGTATTGTGCATTTACTGGTCTTTGTGGTGATCTCTATTGTGCATTTACTGGTCTTTGTGGTGATCTCAGGAGGCCGTGCCTATTTCTACTTTTGCCTAGTACCCTTTATCCCGACACCAAGACGATTTGTAAACAGTCAGGATGGCCGAGCGGTCTAAGGCGCTGCGTTCAGGTCGCAGTCTCCCCTGGAGGCGTGGGTTCAAATCCCACTTCTGACAATCTTTTAACACCTGCAAGTCATTCTGCTTTGTAATATCCAGTTGACAAATAAATGACTTACGATACTGGAAATAACACCTAGTTAACATAAGCAGTGAATAACTATCGTATTTCTAACATTTTGCAAAAACAGCTAGTTGATGAGAGGTTGGAAGAGAATTGCACGAATTTCACCGGCGGGCCACAAACAGGCAAATAACAAAAGGTGGAACGCACAACTCGTCGGTCGTTGTCACTGGATTGTATTGGCAGGGAGAAAAAAATATTGTCTGCAGGGTAATTGAACTCGCCGCATCTAAAGTCAAGCCACGGGTCACAGGTGAGATCCCTTGTTATACCCCCCCCCCCCAAAAAAAAAATCAAACACGATTGCGTTGAAAATAACCATTAAGTCATTTGCTAAGATTTCCCCCATTTTGACATGTGGTCCTGTTGTCACTCTTACCCTGATGGTTGCTGATACTTCCAGACACTTTTTCAGTCTTATCTGAGGTATTTTATATCAGAATGGCCATATTCTGAGGCCACTTTAGCGCTCAATCAATGACGATTTACTACGCCTTTTCCATTGAAGGACATATTGAGGATAAATCAATGACTGGAGTTTTTAATTGATAAAAACCAATGTCTATTTGATGTTGAAAGTGCAAGTCAGTATTGTGCATTTACTGGTCTTTGTGGTGATCTCTATTGTGCATTTACTGGTCTTTGTGGTGATCTCAGGAGGCCGTGCCTATTTCTACTTTTGCCTAGTACCCTTTATCCCGACACCAAGTCCATTTATAAACAGTCAGGATGGCCGAGCGGTCTAAGGCGCTGCGTTCAGGTCGCAGTCTCCCCTGGAGGCGTGGGTTCAAATCCCACTTCTGACAATCTTTTAACACCTGCAAGTCATTCTGCTTTGTAATATCCAGTTGACAAATAAATGACTTACGATACTGGAAATAACACCTAGTTAACATAAGCAGTGAATAACTATCGTATTTCTAACATTTTGCAAAAACAGCTAGTTGATGAGAGGTTGGAAGAGAATTGCACGAATTTCACCGGCGGGCCACAAACAGGCAAATAACAAAAGGTGGAACGCACAACTCGTCGGTCGTTGTCACTGGATTGTATTGGCAGGGAGAAAAAAATATTGTCTGCAGGGTAATTGAACTCGCCGCATCTAAAGTCAAGCCACGGGTCACAGGTGAGATCCCTTGTTATACCCCCCCCCCCAAAAAAAATCAAACACAATTGCGTTGAAAATAATCATTAAGTCATTTGCTAAGATTTCCCCCATTTTGACATGTGGTCCTGTTGTCACTCTTACCCTGATGGTTGCTGATACTTCCAGACACTTTTTCAGTCTTATCTGAGGTATTTTATATCAGAATGGCCATATTCTGAGGCCACTTTAGCGCTCAATCAATGACGATTTACTACGCCTTTTCCATTGAAGGACATATTGAGGATAAATCAATGACTGGAGTTTTTAATTGATAAAAACCAATGACTATTTGATGTTGAAAGTGCAAGTCAGTATTGTGCATTTACTGGTCTTTGTGGTGATCTCAGGAGGCCGTGCCTATTTCTACTTTTGCCTAGTACCCTTTATCCCGACACCAAGTCCATTTGTAAACAGTCAGGATGGCCGAGCGGTCTAAGGCGCTGCGTTCAGGTCGCAGTCTCCCCTGGAGGCGTGGGTTCAAATCCCACTTCTGACAATCTTTTAACACCTGCAAGTCATTCTGCTTTGTAATATCCAGTTGACAAATAAATGACTTACGATACTGGAAATAACACCTAGTTAACATAAGCAGTGAATAACTATCGTATTTCTAACATTTTGCAAAAACAGCTAGTTGATGAGAGGTTGGAAGAGAATTGCACGAATTTCACCGGCGGGCCACAAACAGGCAAATAACAAAAGGTGGAACGCACAACTCGTCGGTCGTTGTCACTGGATTGTATTGGCAGGGAGAAAAAAATATTGTCTGCAGGGTAATTGAACTCGCCGCATCTAAAGTCAAGCCACGGGTCACAGGTGAGATCCCTTGTTATACCCCCCCCCCCCCAAAAAAAAAATCAAACACGATTGCGTTGAAAATAACCATTAAGTCATTTGCTAAGATTTCCCCCATTTTGACATGTGGTCCTGTTGTCACTCTTACCCTGATGGTTGCTGATACTTCCAGACACTTTTTCAGTCTTATCTGAGGTATTTTATATCAGAATGGCCATATTCTGAGGCCATTTTAGCGCTCAATCAATGACGATTTACTACGCCTTTTCCATTGAAGGACATATTGAGGATAAATCAATGACTGGAGTTTTTAATTGATAAAAACCAATGTCTATTTGATGTTGAAAGTGCAAGTCAGTATTGTGCATTTACTGGTCTTTGTGGTGATCTCTATTGTGCATTTACTGGTCTTTGTGGTGATCTCAGGAGGCCGTGCCTATTTCTACTTTTGCCTAGTACCCTTTATCCCGACACCAAGACCATTTGTAAACAGTCAGGATGGCCGAGCGGTCTAAGGCGCTGCGTTCAGGTCGCAGTCTCCCCTGGAGGCGTGGGTTCAAATCCCACTTCTGACAATCTTTTAACACCTGCAAGTCATTCTGCTTTGTAATATCCAGTTGACAAATAAATGACTTACGATACTGGAAATAACACCTAGTTAACATAAGCAGTGAATAACTATCGTATTTCTAACATTTTGCAAAAACAGCTAGTTGATGAGAGGTTGGAAGAGAATTGCACGAATTTCACCGGCGGGCCACAAACAGGCAAATAACAAAAGGTGGAACGCACAACTCGTCGGTCGTTGTCACTGGATTGTATTGGCAGGGAGAAAAAAATATTGTCTGCAGGGTAATTGAACTCGCCGCATCTAAAGTCAAGCCACGGGTCACAGGTGAGATCCCTTGTTATACCCCCCCCCCCCAAAAAAAAAAAATCAAACACGATTGCGTTGAAAATAACCATTAAGTCATTTGCTAAGATTTCCCCCATTTTGACATGTGGTCCTGTTGTCACTCTTACCCTGATGGTTGCTGATACTTCCAGACACTTTTTCAGTCTTATCTGAGGTATTTTATATCAGAATGGCCATATTCTGAGGCCACTTTAGCGCTCAATCAATGACGATTTACTACGCCTTTTCCATTGAAGGACATATTGAGGATAAATCAATGACTGGAGTTTTTAATTGATAAAAACCAATGTCTATTTGATGTTGAAAGTGCAAGTCAGTATTGTGCATTTACTGGTCTTTGTGGTGATCTCTATTGTGCATTTACTGGTCTTTGTGGTGATCTCAGGAGGCCGTGCCTATTTCTACTTTTGCCTAGTACCCTTTATCCCGACACCAAGACCATTTGTAAACAGTCAGGATGGCCGAGCGGTCTAAGGCGCTGCGTTCAGGTCGCAGTCTCCCCTGGAGGCGTGGGTTCAAATCCCACTTCTGACAATCTTTTAACACCTGCAAGTCATTCTGCTTTGTAATATCCAGTTGACAAATAAATGACTTACGATACTGGAAATAACACCTAGTTAACATAAGCAGTGAATAACTATCGTATTTCTAACATTTTGCAAAAACAGCTAGTTGATGAGAGGTTGGAAGAGAATTGCACGAATTTCACCGGCGGGCCACAAACAGGCAAATAACAAAAGGTGGAACGCACAACTCGTCGGTCGTTGTCACTGGATTGTATTGGCAGGGAGAAAAAAATATTGTCTGCAGGGTAATTGAACTCGCCGCATCTAAAGTCAAGCCACGGGTCACAGGTGAGATCCCTTGTTATACCCCCCCCCCAAAAAAAAAAATCAAACACGATTGCGTTGAAAATAACCATTAAGTCATTTGCTAAGATTTCCCCCATTTTGACATGTGGTCCTGTTGTCACTCTTACCCTGATGGTTGCTGATACTTCCAGACACTTTTTCAGTCTTATCTGAGGTATTTTATATCAGAATGGCCATATTCTGAGGCCACTTTAGCGCTCAATCAATGACGATTTACTACGCCTTTTCCATTGAAGGACATATTGAGGATAAATCAATGACTGGAGTTTTTAATTGATAAAAACCAATGTCTATTTGATGTTGAAAGTGCAAGTCAGTATTGTGCATTTACTGGTCTTTGTGGTGATCTCTATTGTGCATTTACTGGTCTTTGTGGTGATCTCAGGAGGCCGTGCCTATTTCTACTTTTGCCTAGTACCCTTTATCCCGACACCAAGACCATTTGTAAACAGTCAGGATGGCCGAGCGGTCTAAGGCGCTGCGTTCAGGTCGCAGTCTCCCCTGGAGGCGTGGGTTCAAATCCCACTTCTGACAATCTTTTAACACCTGCAAGTCATTCTGCTTTGTAATATCCAGTTGACAAATAAATGACTTACGATACTGGAAATAACACCTAGTTAACATAAGCAGTGAATAACTATCGTATTTCTAACATTTTGCAAAAACAGCTAGTTGATGAGAGGTTGGAAGAGAATTGCACGAATTTCACCGGCGGGCCACAAACAGGCAAATAACAAAAGGTGGAACGCACAACTCGTCAGTCGTTGTCACTGGATTGTATTGGCAGGGAGAAAAAAATATTGTCTGCAGGGTAATTGAACTCGCCGCATCTAAAGTCAAGCCACGGGTCACAGGTGAGATCCCTTGTTATACCCCCCCCCCCCCCAAAAAAAAAATCAAACACGATTGCGTTGAAAATAACCATTAAGTCATTTGCTAAGATTTCCCCCATTTTGACATGTGGTCCTGTTGTCACTCTTACCCTGATGGTTGCTGATACTTCCAGACACTTTTTCAGTCTTATCTGAGGTATTTTATATCAGAATGGCCATATTCTGAGGCCATTTTAGCGCTCAATCAATGACGATTTACTACGCCTTTTCCATTGAAGGACATATTGAGGATAAATCAATGACTGGAGTTTTTAATTGATAAAAACCAATGTCTATTTGATGTTGAAAGTGCAAGTCAGTATTGTGCATTTACTGGTCTTTGTGGTGATCTCTATTGTGCATTTACTGGTCTTTGTGGTGATCTCAGGAGGCCGTGCCTATTTCTACTTTTGCCTAGTACCCTTTATCCCGACACCAAGACCATTTGTAAACAGTCAGGATGGCCGAGCGGTCTAAGGCGCTGCGTTCAGGTCGCAGTCTCCCCTGGAGGTGTGGGTTCAAATCCCACTTCTGACAATCTTTTAACACCTGCAAGTCATTCTGCTTTGTAATATCCAGTTGACAAATAAATGACTTACGATACTGGAAATAACACCTAGTTAACATAAGCAGTGAATAACTATCGTATTTCTAACATTTTGCAAAAACAGCTAGTTGATGAGAGGTTGGAAGAGAATTGCACGAATTTCACCGGCGGGCCACAAACAGGCAAATAACAAAAGGTGGAACGCACAACTCGTCAGTCGTTGTCACTGGATTGTATTGGCAGGGAGAAAAAAATATTGTCTGCAGGGTAATTGAACTCGCCGCATCTAAAGTCAAGCCACGGGTCACAGGTGAGATCCCTTGTTATACCCCCCCCCCCCAAAAAAAAAAAATCAAACACGATTGCGTTGAAAATAACCATTAAGTCATTTGCTAAGATTTCCCCCATTTTGACATGTGGTCCTGTTGTCACTCTTACCCTGATGGTTGCTGATACTTCCAGACACTTTTTCAGTCTTATCTGAGGTATTTTATATCAGAATGGCCATATTCTGAGGCCATTTTAGCGCTCAATCAATGACGATTTACTACGCCTTTTCCATTGAAGGACATATTGAGGATAAATCAATGACTGGAGTTTTTAATTGATAAAAACCAATGTCTATTTGATGTTGAAAGTGCAAGTCAGTATTGTGCATTTACTGGTCTTTGTGGTGATCTCTATTGTGCATTTACTGGTCTTTGTGGTGATCTCAGGAGGCCGTGCCTATTTCTACTTTTGCCTAGTACCCTTTATCCCGACACCAAGACCATTTGTAAACAGTCAGGATGGCCGAGCGGTCTAAGGCGCTGCGTTCAGATCGCAGTCTCCCCTGGAGGTGTGGGTTCAAATCCCACTTCTGACAATCTTTTAACACCTGCAAGTCATTCTGCTTTGTAATATCCAGTTGACAAATAAATGACTTACGATACTGGAAATAACACCTAGTTAACATAAGCAGTGAATAACTATCGTATTTCTAACATTTTGCAAAAACAGCTAGTTGATGAGAGGTTGGAAGAGAATTGCACGAATTTCACCGGCGGGCCACAAACAGGCAAATAACAAAAGGTGGAACGCACAACTCGTCGGTCGTTGTCACTGGATTGTATTGGCAGGGAGAAAAAAATATTGTCTGCAGGGTAATTGAACTCGCCGCATCTAAAGTCAAGCCACGGGTCACAGGTGAGATCCCTTGTTATACCCCCCCCCCCCCAAAAAAAAAAAATCAAACACGATTGCGTTGAAAATAACCATTAAGTCATTTGCTAAGATTTCCCCCATTTTGACATGTGGTCCTGTTGTCACTCTTACCCTGATGGTTGCTGATACTTCCAGACACTTTTTCAGTCTTATCTGAGGTATTTTATATCAGAATGGCCATATTCTGAGGCCACTTTAGCGCTCAATCAATGACGATTTACTACGCCTTTTCCATTGAAGGACATATTGAGGATAAATCAATGACTGGAGTTTTTAATTGATAAAAACCAATGTCTATTTGATGTTGAAAGTGCAAGTCAGTATTGTGCATTTACTGGTCTTTGTGGTGATCTCTATTGTGCATTTACTGGTCTTTGTGGTGATCTCAGGAGGCCGTGCCTATTTCTACTTTTGCCTAGTACCCTTTATCCCGACACCAAGACCATTTGTAAACAGTCAGGATGGCCGAGCGGTCTAAGGCGCTGCGTTCAGGTCGCAGTCTCCCCTGGAGGTGTGGGTTCAAATCCCACTTCTGACAATCTTTTAACACCTGCAAGTCATTCTGCTTTGTAATATCCAGTTGACAAATAAATGACTTACGATACTGGAAATAACACCTAGTTAACATAAGCAGTGAATAACTATCGTATTTCTAACATTTTGCAAAAACAGCTAGTTGATGAGAGGTTGGAAGAGAATTGCACGAATTTCACCGGCGGGCCACAAACAGGCAAATAACAAAAGGTGGAACGCACAACTCGTCAGTCGTTGTCACTGGATTGTATTGGCAGGGAGAAAAAAATATTGTCTGCAGGGTAATTGAACTCGCCGCATCTAAAGTCAAGCCACGGGTCACAGGTGAGATCCCTTGTTATACCCCCCCCCCCCAAAAAAAAAAAATCAAACACGATTGCGTTGAAAATAACCATTAAGTCATTTGCTAAGATTTCCCCCATTTTGACATGTGGTCCTGTTGTCACTCTTACCCTGATGGTTGCTGATACTTCCAGACACTTTTTCAGTCTTATCTGAGGTATTTTATATCAGAATGGCCATATTCTGAGGCCATTTTAGCGCTCAATCAATGACGATTTACTACGCCTTTTCCATTGAAGGACATATTGAGGATAAATCAATGACTGGAGTTTTTAATTGATAAAAACCAATGTCTATTTGATGTTGAAAGTGCAAGTCAGTATTGTGCATTTACTGGTCTTTGTGGTGATCTCTATTGTGCATTTACTGGTCTTTGTGGTGATCTCAGGAGGCCGTGCCTATTTCTACTTTTGCCTAGTACCCTTTATCCCGACACCAAGACCATTTGTAAACAGTCAGGATGGCCGAGCGGTCTAAGGCGCTGCGTTCAGGTCGCAGTCTCCCCTGGAGGCGTGGGTTCAAATCCCACTTCTGACAATCTTTTAACACGTGCAAGTCATTCTGCTTTGTAATATCCAGTTGACAAATAAATGACTTACGATACTGGAAATAACACCTAGTTAACATAAGCAGTGAATAACTATCGTATTTCTAACATTTTGCAAAAACAGCTAGTTGATGAGAGGTTGGAAGAGAATTGCACGAATTTCACCGGCGGGCCACAAACAGGCAAATAACAAAAGGTGGAACGCACAACTCGTCGGTCGTTGTCACTGGATTGTATTGGCAGGGAGAAAAAAATATTGTCTGCAGGGTAATTGAACTCGCCGCATCTAAAGTCAAGCCACGGGTCACAGGTGAGATCCCTTGTTATACCCCCCCCCCCCAAAAAAAAAAAATCAAACACGATTGCGTTGAAAATAACCATTAAGTCATTTGCTAAGATTTCCCCCATTTTGACATGTGGTCCTGTTGTCACTCTTACCCTGATGGTTGCTGATACTTCCAGACACTTTTTCAGTCTTATCTGAGGTATTTTATATCAGAATGGCCATATTCTGAGGCCACTTTAGCGCTCAATCAATGACGATTTACTACGCCTTTTCCATTGAAGGACATATTGAGGATAAATCAATGACTGGAGTTTTTAATTGATAAAAACCAATGTCTATTTGATGTTGAAAGTGCAAGTCAGTATTGTGCATTTACTGGTCTTTGTGGTGATCTCTATTGTGCATTTACTGGTCTTTGTGGTGATCTCAGGAGGCCGTGCCTATTTCTACTTTTGCCTAGTACCCTTTATCCCGACACCAAGACCATTTGTAAACAGTCAGGATGGCCGAGCGGTCTAAGGCGCTGCGTTCAGGTCGCAGTCTCCCCTGGAGGCGTGGGTTCAAATCCCACTTCTGACAATCTTTTAACACCTGCAAGTCATTCTGCTTTGTAATATCCAGTTGACAAATAAATGACTTACGATACTGGAAATAACACCTAGTTAACATAAGCAGTGAATAACTATCGTATTTCTAACATTTTGCAAAAACAGCTAGTTGATGAGAGGTTGGAAGAGAATTGCACGAATTTCACCGGCGGGCCACAAACAGGCAAATAACAAAAGGTGGAACGCACAACTCGTCGGTCGTTGTCACTGGATTGTATTGGCAGGGAGAAAAAAATATTGTCTGCAGGGTAATTGAACTCGCCGCATCTAAAGTCAAGCCACGGGTCACAGGTGAGATCCCTTGTTATACCCCCCCCCCCCCAAAAAAAAATCAAACACGATTGCGTTGAAAATAACCATTAAGTCATTTGCTAAGATTTCCCCCATTTTGACATGTGGTCCTGTTGTCACTCTTACCCTGATGGTTGCTGATACTTCCAGACACTTTTTCAGTCTTATCTGAGGTATTTTATATCAGAATGGCCATATTCTGAGGCCACTTTAGCGCTCAATCAATGACGATTTACTACGCCTTTTCCATTGAAGGACATATTGAGGATAAATCAATGACTGGAGTTTTTAATTGATAAAAACCAATGTCTATTTGATGTTGAAAGTGCAAGTCAGTATTGTGCATTTACTGGTCTTTGTGGTGATCTCTATTGTGCATTTACTGGTCTTTGTGGTGATCTCAGGAGGCCGTGCCTATTTCTACTTTTGCCTAGTACCCTTTATCCCGACACCAAGACCATTTGAAAACAGTCAGGATGGCCGAGCGGTCTAAGGCGCTGCGTTCAGGTCGCAGTCTCCCCTGGAGGCGTGGGTTCAAATCCCACTTCTGACAATCTTTTAACACCTGCAAGTCATTCTGCTTTGTAATATCCAGTTGACAAATAAATGACTTACCATACTGGAAATAACACCTAGTTAACATAAGCAGTGAATAACTATCGTATTTCTAACATTTTGCAAAAACAGCTAGTTGATGAGAGGTTGGAAGAGAATTGCACGAATTTCACCGGCGGGCCACAAACAGGCAAATAACAAAAGGTGGAACGCACAACTCGTCGGTCGTTGTCACTGGATTGTATTGGCAGGGAGAAAAAAATATTGTCTGCAGGGTAATTGAACTCGCCGCATCTAAAGTCAAGCCACGGGTCACAGGTGAGATCCCTTGTTATACCCCCCCCCCCCAAAAAAAAATCAAACACGATTGCGTTGAAAATAACCATTAAGTCATTTGCTAAGATTTCCCCCATTTTGACATGTGGTCCTGTTGTCACTCTTACCCTGATGGTTGCTGATACTTCCAGACACTTTTTCAGTCTTATCTGAGGTATTTTATATCAGAATGGCCATATTCTGAGGCCACTTTAGCGCTCAATCAATGACGATTTACTACGCCTTTTCCATTGAAGGACATATTGAGGATAAATCAATGACTGGAGTTTTTAATTGATAAAAACCAATGACTATTTGATGTTGAAAGTGCAAGTCAGTATTGTGCATTTACTGGTCTTTGTGGTGATCTCAGGAGGCCGTGCCTATTTCTACTTTTGCCTAGTACCCTTTATCCCGACACCAAGACCAGTTGTAAACAGGCAGGATGGCCGAGCGGTCTAAGGTGCTGCGTTCAGGTCGCAGTCTCCCCTGGAGGCGTGGGTTCAAATCCCACTTCTGGCAATCTTTTAACACCTGCAAGTCATTCTGCTTTGTAATATCCAGTTGACAAATAAATGACTTACGATACTGGAAATAACACCTAGTTAACATAAGCAGTGAATAACTATCGTATTTCTAACATTTTGCAAAAACAGCTAGTTGATGAGAGGTTGGAAGAGAATTGCACGAATTTCACCGGCGGGCCACAAACAGGCAAATAACAAAAGGTGGAACGCACAACTCGTCGGTCGTTGTCACTGGATTGTATTGGCAGGGAGAAAAAAATATTGTCTGCAGGGTAATTGAACTCGCCGCATCTAAAGTCAAGCCACGGGTCACAGGTGAGATCCCTTGTTATACCCCCCCCCCCCCAAAAAAAAAAATCAAACACGATTGCGTTGAAAATAACCATTAAGTCATTTGCTAAGATTTCCCCCATTTTGACATGTGGTCCTGTTGTCACTCTTACCCTGATGGTTGCTGATACTTCCAGACACTTTTTCAGTCTTATCTGAGGTATTTTATATCAGAATGGCCATATTCTGAGGCCACTTTAGCGCTCAATCAATGACGATTTACTACGCCTTTTCCATTGAAGGACATATTGAGGATAAATCAATGACTGGAGTTTTTAATTGATAAAAACCAATGTCTATTTGATGTTGAAAGTGCAAGTCAGTATTGTGCATTTACTGGTCTTTGTGGTGATCTCTATTGTGCATTTACTGGTCTTTGTGGTGATCTCAGGAGGCCGTGCCTATTTCTACTTTTGCCTAGTACCCTTTATCCCGACACCAAGACCATTTGTAAACAGTCAGGATGGCCGAGCGGTCTAAGGCGCTGCGTTCAGGTCGCAGTCTCCCCTGGAGGCGTGGGTTCAAATCCCACTTTTGACAATCTTTTAACACCTGCAAGTCATTCTGCTTTGTAATATCCAGTTGACAAATAAATGACTTACGATACTGGAAATAACACCTAGTTAACATAAGCAGTGAATAACTATCGTATTTCTAACATTTTGCAAAAACAGCTAGTTGATGAGAGGTTGGAAGAGAATTGCACGAATTTCACCGGCGGGCCACAAACAGGCAAATAACAAAAGGTGGAACGCACAACTCGTCGGTCGTTGTCACTGGATTGTATTGGCAGGGAGAAAAAAATATTGTCTGCAGGGTAATTGAACTCGCCGCATCTAAAGTCAAGCCACGGGTCACAGGTGAGATCCCTTGTTATACCCCCCCCCCCCCCAAAAAAAAATCAAACACGATTGCGTTGAAAATAACCATTAAGTCATTTGCTAAGATTTCCCCCATTTTGACATGTGGTCCTGTTGTCACTCTTACCCTGATGGTTGCTGATACTTCCAGACACTTTTTCAGTCTTATCTGAGGTATTTTATATCAGAATGGCCATATTCTGAGGCCACTTTAGCGCTCAATCAATGACGATTTACTACGCCTTTTCCATTGAAGGACATATTGAGGATAAATCAATGACTGGAGTTTTTAATTGATAAAAACCAATGTCTATTTGATGTTGAAAGTGCAAGTCAGTATTGTGCATTTACTGGTCTTTGTGGTGATCTCTATTGTGCATTTACTGGTCTTTGTGGTGATCTCAGGAGGCCGTGCCTATTTCTACTTTTGCCTAGTACCCTTTATCCCGACACCAAGACCATTTGTAAACAGTCAGGATGGCCGAGCGGTCTAAGGCGCTGCGTTCAGGTCGCAGTCTCCCCTGGAGGCGTGGGTTCAAATCCCACTTCTGACAATCTTTTAACACCTGCAAGTCATTCTGCTTTGTAATATCCAGTTGACAAATAAATGACTTACGATACTGGAAATAACACCTAGTTAACATAAGCAGTGAATAACTATCGTATTTCTAACATTTTGCAAAAACAGCTAGTTGATGAGAGGTTGGAAGAGAATTGCACGAATTTCACCGGCGGGCCACAAACAGGCAAATAACAAAAGGTGGAACGCACAACTCGTCGGTCGTTGTCACTGGATTGTATTGGCAGGGAGAAAAAAATATTGTCTGCAGGGTAATTGAACTCGCCGCATCTAAAGTCAAGCCACGGGTCACAGGTGAGATCCCTTGTTATACCCCCCCCCCCCCAAAAAAAAATCAAACACGATTGCGTTGAAAATAACCATTAAGTCATTTGCTAAGATTTCCCCCATTTTGACATGTGGTCCTGTTGTCACTCTTACCCTGATGGTTGCTGATACTTCCAGACACTTTTTCAGTCTTATCTGAGGTATTTTATATCAGAATGGCCATATTCTGAGGCCACTTTAGCGCTCAATCAATGACGATTTACTACGCCTTTTCCATTGAAGGACATATTGAGGATAAATCAATGACTGGAGTTTTTAATTGATAAAAACCAATGTCTATTTGATGTTGAAAGTGCAAGTCAGTATTGTGCATTTACTGGTCTTTGTGGTGATCTCTATTGTGCATTTACTGGTCTTTGTGGTGATCTCAGGAGGCCGTGCCTATTTCTACTTTTGCCTAGTACCCTTTATCCCGACACCAAGACCATTTGTAAACAGTCAGGATGGCCGAGCGGTCTAAGGCGCTGCGTTCAGGTCGCAGTCTCCCCTGGAGGCGTGGGTTCAAATCCCACTTCTGACAGTCTTTTAACACCTGCAAGTCATTCTGCTTTGTAATATCCAGTTGACAAATAAATGACTTACGATACTGGAAATAACACCTAGTTAACATAAGCAGTGAATAACTATCGTATTTCTAACATTTTGCAAAAACAGCTAGTTGATGAGAGGTTGGAAGAGAATTGCACGAATTTCACCGGCGGGCCACAAACAGGCAAATAACAAAAGGTGGAACGCACAACTCGTCGGTCGTTGTCACTGGATTGTATTGGCAGGGAGAAAAAAAGATTGTCTGCAGGGTAAGTGAACTCGCCGCATCTAAAGTCAAGCCACGGGTCACAGGTGAGATCCCTTGTTATACCCCCCCCCCCCCAAAAAAAAATCAAACACGATTGCGTTGAAAATAACCATTAAGTCATTTGCTAAGATTTCCCCCATTTTGACATGTGGTCCTGTTGTCACTCTTACCCTGATGGTTGCTGATACTTCCAGACACTTTTTCAGTCTTATCTGAGGTATTTTATATCAGAATGGCCATATTCTGAGGCCACTTTAGCGCTCAATCAATGACGATTTACTACGCCTTTTCCATTGAAGGACATATTGAGGATAAATCAATGACTGGAGTTTTTAATTGATAAAAACCAATGTCTATTTGATGTTGAAAGTGCAAGTCAGTATTGTGCATTTACTGGTCTTTGTGGTGATCTCTATTGTGCATTTACTGGTCTTTGTGGTGATCTCAGGAGGCCGTGCCTATTTCTACTTTTGCCTAGTACCCTTTATCCCGACACCAAGACCATTTGTAAACAGTCAGGATGGCCGAGCGGTCTAAGGCGCTGCGTTCAGGTCGCAGTCTCCCCTGGAGGCGTGGGTTCAAATCCCACTTCTGACAATCTTTTAACACCTGCAAGTCATTCTGCTTTGTAATATCCAGTTGACAAATAAATGACTTACGATACTGGAAATAACACCTAGTTAACATAAGCAGTGAATAACTATCGTATTTCTAACATTTTGCAAAAACAGCTAGTTGATGAGAGGTTGGAAGAGAATTGCACGAATTTCACCGGCTGGCCACAAACAGGCAAATAACAAAAGGCATCTCGGAACGCACAACTCGTCGGTCGTTGTCACTGGATTGTATTGGCAGGGAGAAAAAAATATTGTCTGCAGGGTAATTGAACTCGCCGCATCTAAAGTCAAGCCACGGGTCACAGGTGAGATCCCTTGTTATACCCCCCCCCCCCCCCCAAAAAAAAATCAAACACGATTGCGTTGAAAATAACCATTAAGTCATTTGCTAGGATTTCCCCCATTTTGACATGTGGTCCTGTTGTCACTCTTACCCTGATGGTTGCTGATACTTCCAGACACTTTTTCAGTCTTATCTGAGGTATTTTATATCAGAATGGCCATATTCTGAGGCCACTTTAGCGCTCAATCAATGACGATTTACTACGCCTTTTCCATTGAAGGACATATTGAGGATAAATCAATGACTGGAGTTTTTAATTGATAAAAACCAATGACTATTTGATGTTGAAAGTGCAAGTCAGTATTGTGCATTTACTGGTCTTTGTGGTGATCTCAGGAGGCCGTGCCTATTTCTACTTTTGCCTAGTACCCTTTATCCCGACACCAAGACCATTTGTAAACAGTCAGGATGGCCGTGCGGTCTAAGGCGCTGCGTTCAGGTCGCAGTCTCCCCTGGAGGTGTGGGTTCAAATCCCACTTCTGACAATCTTTTAACACCTGCAAGTCATTCTGCTTTGTAATATCCAGTTGACAAATAAATGACTTACCATACTGGAAATAACACCTAGTTAACATAAGCAGTGAATAACTATCGTATTTCTAACATTTTGCAAAAACAGCTAGTTGATGAGAGGTTGGAAGAGAATTGCACGAATTTCACCGGCGGGCCACAAACAGGCAAATAACAAAAGGCATCTCGGAACGCACAACTCGTCGGTCGTTGTCACTGGATTGTATTGGCAGGGAGAAAAAAATATTGTCTGCAGGGTAATTGAACTCGCCGCATCTAAAGTCAAGCCACGGGTCACAGGTGAGATCCCTTGTTATACCCCCCCCCCCCCCAAAAAATCAAACACAATTGCGTTGAAAATAATCATTAAGTCATTTGCTAAGATTTCCCCCATTTTGACATGTGGTCCTGTTGTCACTCTTACCCTGATGGTTGCTGATACTTCCAGACACTTTTTCAGTCTTACCTGAGGTATTTTATATCAGAATGGCCATATTCTGAGGCCACTTTAGCGCTCAATCAATGACGATTTACTACGCCTTTTCCATTGAAGGACATATTGAGGATAAATCAATGACTGGAGTTTTTAATTGATAAAAACCAATGTCTATTTGATGTTGAAAGTGCAAGTCAGTATTGTGCATTTACTGGTCTTTGTGGTGATCTCTATTGTGCATTTACTGGTCTTTGTGGTGATCTCAGGAGGCCGTGCCTATTTCTACTTTTGCCTAGTACCCTTTATCCCGACACCAAGACCATTTGTAAACAGTCAGGATGGCCGAGCGGTCTAAGGCGCTGCGTTCAGGTCGCAGTCTCCCCTGGAGGCGTGGGTTCAAATCCCACTTCTGACAATCTTTTAACACCTGCAAGTCATTCTGCTTTGTAATATCCAGTTGACAAATAAATGACTTACGATACTGGAAATAACACCTAGTTAACATAAGCAGTGAATAACTATCGTATTTCTAACATTTTGCAAAAACAGCTAGTTGATGAGAGGTTGGAAGAGAATTGCACGAATTTCACCGGCTGGCCACAAACAGGCAAATAACAAAAGGCATCTCGGAACGCACAACTCGTCGGTCGTTGTCACTGGATTGTATTGGCAGGGAGAAAAAAATATTGTCTGCAGGGTAATTGAACTCGCCGCATCTAAAGTCAAGCCACGGGTCACAGGTGAGATCCCTTGTTATACCCCCCCCCCCCCCCCCCCAAAAAAAATCAAACACGATTGCGTTGAAAATAACCATTAAGTCATTTGCTAGGATTTCCCCCATTTTGACATGTGGTCCTGTTGTCACTCTTACCCTGATGGTTGCTGATACTTCCAGACACTTTTTCAGTCTTATCTGAGGTATTTTATATCAGAATGGCCATATTCTGAGGCCACTTTAGCGCTCAATCAATGACGATTTACTACGCCTTTTCCATTGAAGGACATATTGAGGATAAATCAATGACTGGAGTTTTTAATTGATAAAAACCAATGACTATTTGATGTTGAAAGTGCAAGTCAGTATTGTGCATTTACTGGTCTTTGTGGTGATCTCAGGAGGCCGTGCCTATTTCTACTTTTGCCTAGTACCCTTTATCCCGACACCAAGACCATTTGTAAACAGTCAGGATGGCCGTGCGGTCTAAGGCGCTGCGTTCAGGTCGCAGTCTCCCCTGGAGGTGTGGGTTCAAATCCCACTTCTGACAATCTTTTAACACCTGCAAGTCATTCTGCTTTGTAATATCCAGTTGACAAATAAATGACTTACCATACTGGAAATAACACCTAGTTAACATAAGCAGTGAATAACTATCGTATTTCTAACATTTTGCAAAAACAGCTAGTTGATGAGAGGTTGGAAGAGAATTGCACGAATTTCACCGGCGGGCCACAAACAGGCAAATAACAAAAGGCATCTCGGAACGCACAACTCGTCGGTCGTTGTCACTGGATTGTATTGGCAGGGAGAAAAAAATATTGTCTGCAGGGTAATTGAACTCGCCGCATCTAAAGTCAAGCCACGGGTCACAGGTGAGATCCCTTGTTATACCCCCCCCCCCAAAAAAAATCAAACACAATTGCGTTGAAAATAATCATTAAGTCATTTGCTAAGATTTCCCCCATTTTGACATGTGGTCCTGTTGTCACTCTTACCCTGATGGTTGCTGATACTTCCAGACACTTTTTCAGTCTTATCTGAGGTATTTTATATCAGAATGGCCATATTCTGAGGCCACTTTAGCGCTCAATCAATGACGATTTACTACGCCTTTTCCATTGAAGGACATATTGAGGATAAATCAATGACTGGAGTTTTTAATTGATAAAAACCAATGACTATTTGATGTTGAAAGTGCAAGTCAGTATTGTGCATTTACTGGTCTTTGTGGTGATCTCAGGAGGCCGTGCCTATTTCTACTTTTGCCTAGTACCCTTTATCCCGACACCAAGTCCATTTGTAAACAGTCAGGATGGCCGAGCGGTCTAAGGCGCTGCGTTCAGGTCGCAGTCTCCCCTGGAGGCGTGGGTTCAAATCCCACTTCTGACAATCTTTTAACACCTGCAAGTCATTCTGCTTTGTAATATCCAGTTGACAAATAAATGACTTACGATACTGGAAATAACACCTAGTTAACATAAGCAGTGAATAACTATCGTATTTCTAACATTTTGCAAAAACAGCTAGTTGATGAGAGGTTGGAAGAGAATTGCACGAATTTCACCGGCGGGCCACAAACAGGCAAATAACAAAAGGCATCTCGGAACGCACAACTCGTCGGTCGTTGTCACTGGATTGTATTGGCAGGGAGAAAAAAATATTGTCTGCAGGGTAATTGAACTCGCCGCATCTAAAGTCAAGCCACGGGTCACAGGTGAGATCCCTTGTTGGACCCCCCCCCCCCCCCCAAAAAAAATCAAACACGATTGCGTTGAAAATAACCATTAAGTCATTTGCTAAGATTTCCCCCATTTTGACATGTGGTCCTGTTGTCACTCTTACCCTGATGGTTGCTGATACTTCCAGACACTTTTTCAGTCTTATCTGAGGTATTTTATATCAGAATGGCCATATTCTGAGGCCACTTTAGCGCTCAATCAATGACGATTTACTACGCCTTTTCCATTGAAGGACATATTGAGGATAAATCAATGACTGGAGTTTTTAATTGATAAAAACCAATGACTATTTGATGTTGAAAGTGCAAGTCAGTATTGTGCATTTACTGGTCTTTGTGGTGATCTCAGGAGGCCGTGCCTATTTCTACTTTTGCCTAGTACCCTTTATCCCGACACCAAGACCATTTGTAAGCAGCCAGGATGGCCGAGGGGTCTAAGGCGCTGCGTTCAGGTCGCAGTCTCCCCTGGAGGAGTGGGTTCAAATCCCACTTCTGACAATCTTTTAACACCTGCAAGTCATTCTGCTTTGTAATATCCAGTTGACAAATAAATGACTTACGATACTGGAAATAACACCTAGTTAACATAAGCAGTGAATAACTATCGTATTTCTAACATTTTGCAAAAACAGCTAGTTGATGAGAGGTTGGAAGAGAATTGCACGAATTTCACCGGCGGGCCACAAACAGGCAAATAACAAAAGGCATCTCGGAACGCACACCTCGTCGGTCGTTGTCACTGGATTGTATTGGCAGGGAGAAAAAAATATTGCCTGCAGGGTAATTGAACTCGCCGCATCTAAAGTCAAGCCACGGGTCACAGGTGAGATCCCTTGTTATACCCCCCCCCCTCCCCCCAAAAAATCAAACACGATTGCGTTGAAAATAACCATTAAGTCATTTGCTAAGATTTCCCCCATTTTGATATGTGGTCCTGTTGTCACTCTTACCCTGATGGTTGCTGATACTTCCAGACACTTTTTCAGTCTTATCTGAGGTATTTTATATCAGAATGGCCATATTCTGAGGCCACTTTAGCGCTCAATCAATGACGATTTACTACGCCTTTTCCATTGAAGGACATATTGAGGATAAATCAATGACTGGAGTTTTTAATTGATAAAAACCAATGACTATTTGATGTTGAAAGTGCAAGTCAGTATTGTGCATTTACTGGTCTTTGTGGTGATCTCAGGAGGCCGTGCCTATTTCTGCTTTTGCCTAGTACCCTTTATCCCGACACCAAGACCATTTGTAAACAGTCAGGATGGCCGAGCGGTCAAAGGCGCTGCGTTCAGGTCGCAGTCTCCCCTGGAGGCGTGGGTTTAAATCCCACTTCTGACAAACTTTTAACACCTGCAAGTCATTCTGCTTTGTAATATCCAGTTGACAAATAAATGACTTACGATACTGGAAATAACACCTAGTTAACATAAGCAGTGAATAACTATCGTATTTCTAACATTTTGCAAAAACAGCTAGTTGATGAGAGGTTGGAAGAGAATTGCACGAATTTCACCGGCGGGCCACAAACAGGCAAATAACAAAAGGCATCTCGGAACGCACAACTCGTCGGTCGTTGTCACTGGATTGTATTGGCAGGGAGAAAAAAATATTGTCTGCAGGGTAATTGAACTCGCCGCATCTAAAGTCAAGCCACGGGTCACAGGTGAGATCCCTTGTTATACCCCCCCCCCCCAAAAAAAATCAAACACAATTGCGTTGAAAATAATCATTAAGTCATTTGCTAAGATTTCCCCCATTTTGACATGTGGTCCTGTTGTCACTCTTACCCTGATGGTTGCTGATACTTCCAGACACTTTTTCAGTCTTACCTGAGGTATTTTATATCAGAATGGCCATATTCTGAGGCCACTTTAGCGCTCAATCAATGACGATTTACTACGCCTTTTCCATTGAAGGACATATTGAGGATAAATCAATGACTGGAGTTTTTAATTGATAAAAACCAATGACTATTTGATGTTGAAAGTGCAAGTCAGTATTGTGCATTTACTGGTCTTTGTGGTGATCTCAGGAGGCCGTGCCTATTTCTACTTTTGCCTAGTACCCTTTATTCCGACACCAAGACCATTTGTAAACAGTCAGGATGGCCGTGCGGTCTAAGGCGCTGCGTTCAGGTCGCAGTCTCCCCTGGAGGCGTGGGTTCAAATCCCACTTCTGACAGTCTTTTAACACCTGCAAGTCATTCTGCTTTGTAATATCCAGTTGACAAATAAATGACTTACGATACTGGAAATAACACCTAGTTAACATAAGCAGTGAATAACTATCGTATTTCTAACATTTTGCAAAAACAGCTAGTTGATGAGAGGTTGGAAGAGAATTGCACGAATTTCACCGGCGGGCCACAAACAGGCAAATAACAAAAGGTGGAACGCACAACTCGTCGGTCGTTGTCACTGGATTGTATTGGCAGGGAGAAAAAAATATTGTCTGCAGGGTAATTGAACTCGCCGCATCTAAAGTCAAGCCACGGGTCACAGGTGAGATCCCTTGTTATACCCCCCCCCCCCCAAAAAAAAATCAAACACGATTGCGTTGAAAATAACCATTAAGTCATTTGCTAAGATTTCCCCCATTTTGACATGTGGTCCTGTTGTCACTCTTACCCTGATGGTTGCTGATACTTCCAGACACTTTTTCAGTCTTATCTGAGGTATTTTATATCAGAATGGCCATATTCTGAGGCCACTTTAGCGCTCAATCAATGACGATTTACTACGCCTTTTCCATTGAAGGACATATTGAGGATAAATCAATGACTGGAGTTTTTAATTGATAAAAACCAATGTCTATTTGATGTTGAAAGTGCAAGTCAGTATTGTGCATTTACTGGTCTTTGTGGTGATCTCTATTGTGCATTTACTGGTCTTTGTGGTGATCTCAGGAGGCCGTGCCTATTTCTACTTTTGCCTAGTACCCTTTATCCCGACACCAAGACCATTTGTAAACAGTCAGGATGGCCGAGCGGTCTAAGGCGCTGCGTTCAGGTCGCAGTCTCCCCTGGAGGCGTGGGTTCAAATCCCACTTCTGACAATCTTTTAACACCTGCAAGTCATTCTGCTTTGTAATATCCAGTTGACAAATAAATGACTTACGATACTGGAAATAACACCTAGTTAACATAAGCAGTGAATAACTATCGTATTTCTAACATTTTGCAAAAACAGCTAGTTGATGAGAGGTTGGAAGAGAATTGCACGAATTTCACCGGCTGGCCACAAACAGGCAAATAACAAAAGGCATCTCGGAACGCACAACTCGTCGGTCGTTGTCACTGGATTGTATTGGCAGGGAGAAAAAAATATTGTCTGCAGGGTAATTGAACTCGCCGCATCTAAAGTCAAGCCACGGGTCACAGGTGAGATCCCTTGTTATACCCCCCCCCCCCCCCCCAAAAAAAAATCAAACACGATTGCGTTGAAAATAACCATTAAGTCATTTGCTAGGATTTCCCCCATTTTGACATGTGGTCCTGTTGTCACTCTTACCCTGATGGTTGCTGATACTTCCAGACACTTTTTCAGTCTTATCTGAGGTATTTTATATCAGAATGGCCATATTCTGAGGCCACTTTAGCGCTCAATCAATGACGATTTACTACGCCTTTTCCATTGAAGGACATATTGAGGATAAATCAATGACTGGAGTTTTTAATTGATAAAAACCAATGACTATTTGATGTTGAAAGTGCAAGTCAGTATTGTGCATTTACTGGTCTTTGTGGTGATCTCAGGAGGCCGTGCCTATTTCTACTTTTGCCTAGTACCCTTTATCCCGACACCAAGACCATTTGTAAACAGTCAGGATGGCCGTGCGGTCTAAGGCGCTGCGTTCAGGTCGCAGTCTCCCCTGGAGGTGTGGGTTCAAATCCCACTTCTGACAATCTTTTAACACCTGCAAGTCATTCTGCTTTGTAATATCCAGTTGACAAATAAATGACTTACCATACTGGAAATAACACCTAGTTAACATAAGCAGTGAATAACTATCGTATTTCTAACATTTTGCAAAAACAGCTAGTTGATGAGAGGTTGGAAGAGAATTGCACGAATTTCACCGGCGGGCCACAAACAGGCAAATAACAAAAGGCATCTCGGAACGCACAACTCGTCGGTCGTTGTCACTGGATTGTATTGGCAGGGAGAAAAAAATATTGTCTGCAGGGTAATTGAACTCGCCGCATCTAAAGTCAAGCCACGGGTCACAGGTGAGATCCCTTGTTATACCCCCCCCCCCCCCAAAAAATCAAACACAATTGCGTTGAAAATAATCATTAAGTCATTTGCTAAGATTTCCCCCATTTTGACATGTGGTCCTGTTGTCACTCTTACCCTGATGGTTGCTGATACTTCCAGACACTTTTTCAGTCTTACCTGAGGTATTTTATATCAGAATGGCCATATTCTGAGGCCACTTTAGCGCTCAATCAATGACGATTTACTACGCCTTTTCCATTGAAGGACATATTGAGGATAAATCAATGACTGGAGTTTTTAATTGATAAAAACCAATGTCTATTTGATGTTGAAAGTGCAAGTCAGTATTGTGCATTTACTGGTCTTTGTGGTGATCTCTATTGTGCATTTACTGGTCTTTGTGGTGATCTCAGGAGGCCGTGCCTATTTCTACTTTTGCCTAGTACCCTTTATCCCGACACCAAGACCATTTGTAAACAGTCAGGATGGCCGAGCGGTCTAAGGCGCTGCGTTCAGGTCGCAGTCTCCCCTGGAGGCGTGGGTTCAAATCCCACTTCTGACAATCTTTTAACACCTGCAAGTCATTCTGCTTTGTAATATCCAGTTGACAAATAAATGACTTACGATACTGGAAATAACACCTAGTTAACATAAGCAGTGAATAACTATCGTATTTCTAACATTTTGCAAAAACAGCTAGTTGATGAGAGGTTGGAAGAGAATTGCACGAATTTCACCGGCTGGCCACAAACAGGCAAATAACAAAAGGCATCTCGGAACGCACAACTCGTCGGTCGTTGTCACTGGATTGTATTGGCAGGGAGAAAAAAATATTGTCTGCAGGGTAATTGAACTCGCCGCATCTAAAGTCAAGCCACGGGTCACAGGTGAGATCCCTTGTTATACCCCCCCCCCCCCCCCCCAAAAAAAATCAAACACGATTGCGTTGAAAATAACCATTAAGTCATTTGCTAGGATTTCCCCCATTTTGACATGTGGTCCTGTTGTCACTCTTACCCTGATGGTTGCTGATACTTCCAGACACTTTTTCAGTCTTATCTGAGGTATTTTATATCAGAATGGCCATATTCTGAGGCCACTTTAGCGCTCAATCAATGACGATTTACTACGCCTTTTCCATTGAAGGACATATTGAGGATAAATCAATGACTGGAGTTTTTAATTGATAAAAACCAATGACTATTTGATGTTGAAAGTGCAAGTCAGTATTGTGCATTTACTGGTCTTTGTGGTGATCTCAGGAGGCCGTGCCTATTTCTACTTTTGCCTAGTACCCTTTATCCCGACACCAAGACCATTTGTAAACAGTCAGGATGGCCGTGCGGTCTAAGGCGCTGCGTTCAGGTCGCAGTCTCCCCTGGAGGTGTGGGTTCAAATCCCACTTCTGACAATCTTTTAACACCTGCAAGTCATTCTGCTTTGTAATATCCAGTTGACAAATAAATGACTTACCATACTGGAAATAACACCTAGTTAACATAAGCAGTGAATAACTATCGTATTTCTAACATTTTGCAAAAACAGCTAGTTGATGAGAGGTTGGAAGAGAATTGCACGAATTTCACCGGCGGGCCACAAACAGGCAAATAACAAAAGGCATCTCGGAACGCACAACTCGTCGGTCGTTGTCACTGGATTGTATTGGCAGGGAGAAAAAAATATTGTCTGCAGGGTAATTGAACTCGCCGCATCTAAAGTCAAGCCACGGGTCACAGGTGAGATCCCTTGTTATACCCCCCCCCCAAAAAAAAATCAAACACAATTGCGTTGAAAATAATCATTAAGTCATTTGCTAAGATTTCCCCCATTTTGACATGTGGTCCTGTTGTCACTCTTACCCTGATGGTTGCTGATACTTCCAGACACTTTTTCAGTCTTATCTGAGGTATTTTATATCAGAATGGCCATATTCTGAGGCCACTTTAGCGCTCAATCAATGACGATTTACTACGCCTTTTCCATTGAAGGACATATTGAGGATAAATCAATGACTGGAGTTTTTAATTGATAAAAACCAATGACTATTTGATGTTGAAAGTGCAAGTCAGTATTGTGCATTTACTGGTCTTTGTGGTGATCTCAGGAGGCCGTGCCTATTTCTACTTTTGCCTAGTACCCTTTATCCCGACACCAAGTCCATTTGTAAACAGTCAGGATGGCCGAGCGGTCTAAGGCGCTGCGTTCAGGTCGCAGTCTCCCCTGGAGGCGTGGGTTCAAATCCCACTTCTGACAATCTTTTAACACCTGCAAGTCATTCTGCTTTGTAATATCCAGTTGACAAATAAATGACTTACGATACTGGAAATAACACCTAGTTAACATAAGCAGTGAATAACTATCGTATTTCTAACATTTTGCAAAAACAGCTAGTTGGTGAGAGGTTGGAAGAGAATTGCACGAATTTCACCGGCGGGCCACAAACAGGCAAATAACAAAAGGCATCTCGGAACGCACAACTCGTCGGTCGTTGTCACTGGATTGTATTGGCAGGGAGAAAAAAATATTGTCTGCAGGGTAATTGAACTCGCCGCATCTAAAGTCAAGCCACGGGTCACAGGTGAGATCCCTTGTTATACCCCCCCCCCCCCCCCCAAAAAAAATCAAACACGATTGGGTTGAAAATAACCATTAAGTCATTTGCTAAGATTTCCCCCATTTTGACATGTGGTCCTGTTGTCACTCTTACCCTGATGGTTGCTGATACTTCCAGACACTTTTTCAGTCTTATCTGAGGTATTTTATATCAGAATGGCCATATTCTGAGGCCACTTTAGCGCTCAATCAATGACGATTTACTACGCCTTTTCCATTGAAGGACATATTGAGGATAAATCAATGACTGGAGTTTTTAATTGATAAAAACCAATGACTATTTGATGTTGAAAGTGCAAGTCAGTATTGTGCATTTACTGGTCTTTGTGGTGATCTCAGGAGGCCGTGCCTATTTCTACTTTTGCCTAGTACCCTTTATCCCGACACCAAGACCATTTGTAAGCAGTCAGGATGGCCGAGCGGTCTAAGGCGCTGCGTTCAGGTCGCAGTCTCCCCTGGAGGAGTGGGTTCAAATCCCACTTCTGACAATCTTTTAACACCTGCAAGTCATTCTGCTTTGTAATATCCAGTTGACAAATAAATGACTTACGATACTGGAAATAACACCTAGTTAACATAAGCAGTGAATAACTATCGTATTTCTAACATTTTGCAAAAACAGCTAGTTGATGAGAGGTTGGAAGAGAATTGCACGAATTTCACCGGCGGGCCACAAACAGGCAAATAACAAAAGGTTGGAACGCACACCTCGTCGGTCGTTGTCACTGGATTGTATTGGCAGGGAGAAAAAAATATTGCCTGCAGGGTAATTGAACTCGCCGCATCTAAAGTCAAGCCACGGGTCACAGGTGAGATCCCTTGTTATACCCCCCCCCCTCCCCCCAAAAAATCAAACACGATTGCGTTGAAAATAACCATTAAGTCATTTGCTAAGATTTCCCCCATTTTGATATGTGGTCCTGTTGTCACTCTTACCCTGATGGTTGCTGATACTTCCAGACACTTTTTCAGTCTTATCTGAGGTATTTTATATCAGAATGGCCATATTCTGAGGCCACTTTAGCGCTCAATCAATGACGATTTACTACGCCTTTTCCATTGAAGGACATATTGAGGATAAATCAATGACTGGAGTTTTTAATTGATAAAAACCAATGACTATTTGATGTTGAAAGTGCAAGTCAGTATTGTGCATTTACTGGTCTTTGTGGTGATCTCAGGAGGCCGTGCCTATTTCTGCTTTTGCCTAGTACCCTTTATCCCGACACCAAGACCATTTGTAAACAGTCAGGATGGCCGAGCGGTCAAAGGCGCTGCGTTCAGGTCGCAGTCTCCCCTGGAGGCGTGGGTTCAAATCCCACTTCTGACAAACTTTTAACACCTGCAAGTCATTCTGCTTTGTAATATCCAGTTGACAAATAAATGACTTACGATACTGGAAATAACACCTAGTTAACATAAGCAGTGAATAACTATCGTATTTCTAACATTTTGCAAAAACAGCTAGTTGATGAGAGGTTGGAAGAGAATTGCACGAATTTCACCGGCGGGCCACAAACAGGCAAATAACAAAAGGCATCTCGGAACGCACAACTCGTCGGTCGTTGTCACTGGATTGTATTGGCAGGGAGAAAAAAATATTGTCTGCAGGGTAATTGAACTCGCCGCATCTAAAGTCAAGCCACGGGTCACAGGTGAGATCCCTTGTTATACCCCCCCCCCCCAAAAAAAATCAAACACAATTGCGTTGAAAATAATCATTAAGTCATTTGCTAAGATTTCCCCCATTTTGACATGTGGTCCTGTTGTCACTCTTACCCTGATGGTTGCTGATACTTCCAGACACTTTTTCAGTCTTACCTGAGGTATTTTATATCAGAATGGCCATATTCTGAGGCCACTTTAGCGCTCAATCAATGACGATTTACTACGCCTTTTCCATTGAAGGACATATTGAGGATAAATCAATGACTGGAGTTTTTAATTGATAAAAACCAATGACTATTTGATGTTGAAAGTGCAAGTCAGTATTGTGCATTTACTGGTCTTTGTGGTGATCTCAGGAGGCCGTGCCTATTTCTACTTTTGCCTAGTACCCTTTATTCCGACACCAAGACCATTTGTAAACAGTCAGGATGGCCGTGCGGTCTAAGGCGCTGCGTTCAGGTCGCAGTCTCCCCTGGAGGCGTGGGTTCAAATCCCACTTCTGACAATCTTTTAACACCTGCAAGTCATTCTGCTTTGTAATATCCAGTTGACAAATAAATGACTTACCATACTGGAAATAACACCTAGTTAACATAAGCAGTGAATAACTATCGTATTTCTAACATTTTGCAAAAACAGCTAGTTGATGAGAGGTTGGAAGAGAATTGCACGAATTTCACCGGCGGGCCACAAACAGGCAAATAACAAAAGGCATCTCGGAACGCACAACTCGTCGGTCGTTGTCACTGGATTGTATTGGCAGGGAGAAAAAAATATTGTCTGCAGGGTAATTGAACTCGCCGCATCTAAAGTCAAGCCACGGGTCACAGGTGAGATCCCTTGTTATACCCCCCCCCCCCCCCAAAAAAAATCAAACACAATTGCGTTGAAAATAATCATTAAGTCATTTGCTAAGATTTCCCCCATTTTGACATGTGGTCCTGTTGTCACTCTTACCCTGATGGTTGCTGATACTTCCAGACACTTTTTCAGTCTTACCTGAGGTATTTTATATCAGAATGGCCATATTCTGAGGCCACTTTAGCGCTCAATCAATGACGATTTACTACGCCTTTTCCATTGAAGGACATATTGAGGATAAATCAATGACTGGAGTTTTTAATTGATAAAAACCAATGACTATTTGATGTTGAAAGTGCAAGTCAGTATTGTGCATTTACTGGTCTTTGTGGTGATCTCAGGAGGCCGTGCCTATTTCTACTTTTGCCTAGTACCCTTTATTCCGACACCAAGACCATTTGTAAACAGTCAGGATGGCCGTGCGGTCTAAGGCGCTGCGTTCAGGTCGCAGTCTCCCCTGGAGGCGTGGGTTCAAATCCCACTTCTGACAATCTTTTAACACCTGCAAGTCATTCTGCTTTGTAATATCCAGTTGACAAATAAATGACTTACGATACTGGAAATAACACCTAGTTAACATAAGCAGTGAATAACTATCTTATTTCTAACATTTTGCAAAAACAGCTAGTTGATGAGAGGTTGGAAGAGAATTGCACGAATTTCACCGGCGGGTCACAAACAGGCAAATAACAAAAGGCATCTCGGAACGCACAACTCGTCGGTCGTTGTCACTGGATTGTATTGGCAGGGAGAAAAAAATATTGTCTGCAGGGTAATTGAACTCGCCGCATCTAAAGTCAAGCCACGGGTCACAGGTGAGATCCCTTGTTATACCCCCCCCCCCCCCCCCCCAAAAAAAATCAAACACGATTGCGTTGAAAATAACCATTAAGTCATTTGCTAAGATTTCCCCCATTTTGACATGTGGTCCTGTTGTCACTCTTACCCTGATGGTTGCTGATACTTCCAGACACTTTTTCAGTCTTATCTGAGGTATTTAATATCAGAATGGCCATATTCTGAGGCCACTTTAGCGCTCAATCAATGACGATTTACTACGCCTTTTCCATTGAAGGACATATTGAGGATAAATCAATGACTGGAGTTTTTAATTGATAAAAACCAATGACTATTTGATGTTGAAAGTGCAAGTCAGTATTGTGCATTTACTGGTCTTTGTGGTGATCTCAGGAGGCCGTGCCTATTTCTACTTTTGCCTAGTACCCTTTATCCCGACACCGAGACCATTTGTCAACAGTCAGGATGGCCGAGCGGTCCAAGGCGCTGCGTTCAGGTCGCAGTCTCCCCTGGAGGCGTGGGTTCAAATCCCACTTCTGACAGTCTTAACACCTGCAAGTCATTCTGCTTTGTAATATCCAGTTGACAAATAAATGACTTACGATACTGGAAATAACACCTAGTTAACATAAGCAGTGAATAACTATCGTATTTCTAACATTTTGCAAAAACAGCTAGTTGATGAGAGGTTGGAAGAGAATTGCACGAATTTCACCGGCGGGCCACAAACAGGCAAATAACAAAAGGCATCTCGGAACGCACAACTCGTCGGTCGTTGTCACTGGATTGTATTGGCAGGGAGAAAAAAATATTGTCTGCAGGGTAATTGAACTCGCCGCATCTAAAGTCAAGCCACGGGTCACAGGTGAGATCCCTTGTTATACCCCCCCCCAAAAAAAAAAAATCAAACACGATTGCGTTGAAAATAACCATTAAGTCATTTGCTAAGATTTCCCCCATTTTGACATGTGGTCCTGTTGTCACTCTTACCCTGATGGTTGCTGATACTTCCAGACACTTTTTCAGTCTTACCTGAGGTATTTTATATCAGAATGGCCATATTCTGAGGCCACTTTAGCGCTCAATCAATGACGATTTACTACGCCTTTTCCATTGAAGGACATATTGAGGATAAATCAATGACTGGAGTTTTTAATTGATAAAAACCAATGACTATTTGATGTTGAAAGTGCAAGTCAGTATTGTGCATTTACTGGTCTTTGTGGTGATCTCAGGAGGCCGTGCCTATTTCTACTTTTGCCTAGTACCCTTTATCCCGACACCGAGACCTTTTGTAAACAGTCAGGATGGCCGAGCGGTCTAAGGCACTGCGTTCAGGTCGCAGTCTCCCCTGGAGGCGTGGGTTCAAATCCCACTTCTGACAGTCTTAACACCTGCAAGTCATTCTGCTTTGTAATATCCAGTTGACAAATAAATGACTTACGATACTGGAAATAACACCTAGTTAACATAAGCAGTGAATAACTATCGTATTTCTAACATTTTGCAAAAACAGCTAGTTGATGAGAGGTTGGAAGAGAATTGCACGAATTTCACCGGCGGGCCACAAACAAGCAAATAACAAAAGGCATCTCGGAACGCACAACTCGTCGGTCGTTGTCACTGGATTGTATTGGCAGGGAGAAAAATTTTTTGTCTGCAGGGTAATTGAACTCGCCGCATCTAAAGTCAAGCCACGGGTCACAGGTGAGATCCCTTGTTATACCCCCCCCAAAAAAAAAATCAAACACGATTGCGTTGAAAATAACCATTAAGTCATTTGCTAAGATTTCCCCCATTTTGACATGTGGTCCTGTTGTCACTCTTACCCTGATGGTTGCTGATACTTCCAGACACTTTTTCAGTCTTATCTGAGGTATTTTATATCAGAATGGCCATATTCTGAGGCCACTTTAGCGCTCAATCAATGACGATTTACTACGCCTTTTCCATTGAAGGACATATTGAGGATAAATCAATGACTGGAGTTTTTAATTGATAAAAACCAATTACTATTTGATGTTGAAAGTGCAAGTCAGTATTGTGCATTTACTGGTCTTTGTGGTGATCTCAGGAGGCCGTGCCTATTTCTACTTTTGCCTAGTACCCTTTATCCCGACACCAAGACCATTTGTAAACAGTCAGGATGGCCGAGCGGTCTAAGGCGCTGCGTTCAGGTCGCAGTCTCCCCTGGAGGAGTGGGTTCAAATCCCAATTCTGACAGTCTTTTAACACCTGCAAGTCATTCTGCTTTGTAATATCCAGTTGACAAATAAATGACTTACGATACTGGAAATAACACCTAGTTAACATAAGCAGTGAATAACTATCGTATTTCTAACATTTTGCAAAAACAGCTAGTTGATGAGAGGTTGGAAGAGAATTGCACGAATTTCACAGGCGGGCCACAAACAGGCAAATAACAAAATCTAATTTGCTAAGATTTCCCCCATTTTGACATGTGAACCTGTTGTCACTCTTACCCTGATGGTTGCTGATACTTCCAGACACTTTTTCAGTCTTATCTGAGGTATTTTATATCAGAATGGCCATATTCTGAGGCCACTTTAGCGCTCAATCAATGACGATTTACTACGCCTTTTCCATTGAAGGACATATTGAGGATAAATCAATGACTGGAGTTTTTAATTGATAAAAACCAATTACTATTTGATGTTGAAAGTGCAAGTCAGTATTGTGCATTTACTGGTCTTTGTGGTGATCTCAGGAGGCCGTGCCTATTTCTACTTTTGCCTAGTACCCTTTATCCCGACACCAAGACCAGTTGTAAACAGGCAGGATGGCCGAGCGGTTTAAGGTGCTGCGTTCAGGTCGCAGTCTCCCCTGGAGGCGTGCGTTCAAATCCCACTTCTGACATTCTTTTAACACCTGCAAGTCATTCTGCTTTGTAATATCCAGTTGACAAATAAATGACTTACGATACTGGAAATAACACCTAGTTAACATAAGCAGTGAATAACTATCGTATTTCTAACATTTTGCAAAAACAGCTAGTTGATGAGAGGTTGGAAGAGAATTGCACGAATTTCACCGGCGGGCCACAAACAAGCAAATAACAAAAGGCATCTCGGAACGCACAACTCGTCGGTCGTTGTCACTGGATTGTATTGGCAGGGAGAAAAAAATATTGTCTGCAGGGTAATTGAACTCGCCGCATCTAAAGTCAAGCCACGGGTCACAGGTGAGATCCCTTGTTATACCCCCCCCCCAAAAAAAAATCAAACACGATTGCGTTGAAAATAACCATTAAGTCATTTGCTAAGATTTCCCCCATTTTGACATGTGGTCCTGTTGTCACTCTTACCCTGATGGTTGCTGATACTTCCAGACACTTTTTCAGTCTTATCTGAGGTATTTTATATCAGAATGGCCATATTCTGAGGCCACTTTAGCGCTCAATCAATGACGATTTACTACGCCTTTTCCATTGAAGGACATATTGAGGATAAATCAATGACTGGAGTTTTTAATTGATAAAAACCAATGACTATTTGATGTTGAAAGTGCAAGTCAGTATTGTGCATTTACTGGTCTTTGTGGTGATCTCAGGAGGCCGTGCCTATTTCTACTTTTGCCTAGTACCCTTTATCCCGACACCGAGACCATTTGTAAACAGTCAGGATGGCCGAGCGGTCTAAGGCGCTGCGTTCAGGTCGCAGTCTCCCCTGGAGGCGTGGGTTCAAATCCCACTTCTGACAGTCATTTAACACCTGCAAGTCATTCTGCTTTGTAATATCCAGTTGACAAATAAATGACTTACGATACTGGAAATATCACCTAGTTAACATAAGCAGTGAATAACTATTGTATTTCTAACATTTTGCAAAAACAGCTAGTTGATGAGAGGTTGGAAGAGAATTGCACGAATTTCACCGGCGGGCCACAAACAAGCAAATAACAAAAGGCATCTCGGAACGCACAACTCGTCGGTCGTTGTCACTGGATTGTATTGGCAGGGAGAAAAAATTTTTGTCTGCAGGGTAATTGAACTCGCCGCATCTAAAGTCAAGCCACGGGTCACAGGTGAGATCCCTTGTTATACCCCCCCCCCCAAAAATATCAAACACGATTGCGTTGAAAATAACCATTAAGTCATTTGCTAAGATTTCCCCCATTTTGACATGTGGTCCTGTTGTCACTCTTACCCTGATGGTTGCTGATACTTCCAGACACTTTTTCAGTCTTATCTGAGGTATTTTATATCAGAATGGCCATATTCTGAGGCCACTTTAGCGCTCAATCAATGACGATTTACTACGCCTTTTCCATTGAAGGACATATTGAGGATAAATCAATGACTGGAGTTTTTAATTGATAAAAACCAATGACTATTTGATGTTGAAAGTGCAAGTCAGTATTGTGCATTTACTGGTCTTTGTGGTGATCTCAGGAGGCCGTGCCTATTTCTACTTTTGCCTAGTACCCTTTATCCCGACACCGAGACCATTTGTAAACAGTCAGGATGGCCGAGCGGTCTAAGGCGCTGCGTTCAGGTCGCAGTCTCCCCTGGAGGCGTGGGTTCAAATCCCACTTCTGACAGTCATTTAACACCTGCAAGTCATTCTGCTTTGTAATATCCAGTTGACAAATAAATGACTTACGATACTGGAAATAACACCTAGTTAACATAAGCAGTGAATAACTATTGTATTTCTAACATTTTGCAAAAACAGCTAGTTGATGAGAGGTTGGAAGAGAATTGCACGAATTTCACCGGCGGGCCACAAACAGGCAAATAACAAAAGGCATCTCGGAACGCACAACTCGTCGGTCGTTGTCACTGGATTGTATTGGCAGGGAGAAAAAATTTTTGTCTGCAGGGTAATTGAACTCGCCGCATCTAAAGTCAAGCCACGGGTCACAGGTGAGATCCCTTGTTATACCCCCCCCCCAAAAAAAATCAAACACGATTGCGTTGAAAATAACCATTAAGTCATTTGCTAAGATTTCCCCCATTTTGACATGTGGTCCTGTTGTCACTCTTACCCTGATGGTTGCTGATACTTCCAGACACTTTTTCAGTCTTATCTGAGGTATTTTATATCAGAATGGCCATATTCTGAGGCCACTTTAGCGCTCAATCAATGACGATTTACTACGCCTTTTCCATTGAAGGACATATTGAGGATAAATCAATGACTGGAGTTTTTAATTGATAAAAACCAATGACTATTTGATGTTGAAAGTGCAAGTCAGTATTGTGCATTTACTGGTCTTTGTGGTGATCTCAGGAGGCCGTGCCTATTTCTACTTTTGCCTAGTACCCTTTATCCCGACACCGAGACCATTTGTAAACAGTCAGGATGGCCGAGCGGTCCAAGGCGCTGCGTTCAGGTCGCAGTCTCCCCTGGAGGCGTGGGTTCAAATCCCACTTCTGACAGTCTTAACACCTGCAAGTCATTCTGCTTTGTAATATCCAGTTGACAAATAAATGACTTACGATACTGGAAATAACACCTAGTTAACATAAGCAGTGAATAACTATCGTATTTCTAACATTTTGCAAAAACAGCTAGTTGATGAGAGGTTGGAAGAGAATTGCACGAATTTCACCGGCTGGCCACAAACAGGCAAATAACAAAAGGCATCTCGGAACGCACAACTCGTCGGTCGTTGTCACTGGATTGTATTGGCAGGGAGAAAAAAATATTGTCTGCAGGGTAATTGAACTCGCCGCATCTAAAGTCAAGCCACGGGTCACAGGTGAGATCCCTTGTTATACCCCCCCCCCCCAAAAAAAATCAAACACGATTGCGTTGAAAATAACCATTAAGTCATTTGCTAAGATTTCCCCCATTTTGACATGTGGTCCTGTTGTCACTCTTACCCTGATGGTTGCTGATACTTCCAGACACTTTTTCAGTCTTATCTGAGGTATTTTATATCAGAATGGCCATATTCTGAGGCCACTTTAGCGCTCAATCAATGACGATTTACTACGCCTTTTCCATTGAAGGACATATTGAGGATAAATCAATGACTGGAGTTTTTAATTGATAAAAACCAATGACTATTTGATGTTGAAAGTGCAAGTCAGTATTGTGCATTTACTGGTCTTTGTGGTGATCTCAGGAGGCCGTGCCTATTTCTACTTTTGCCTAGTACCCTTTATCCCGACACCGAGACCATTTGTAAACAGTCAGGATGGCCGAGCGGTCTAAGGCGCTGCGTTCAGGTCGCAGTCTCCCCTGGAGGCGTGGGTTCAAATCCCACTTCTGACAGTCATTTAACACCTGCAAGTCATTCTGCTTTGTAATATCCAGTTGACAAATAAATGACTTACGATACTGGAAATAACACCTAGTTAACATAAGCAGTGAATAACTATCGTATTTCTAACATTTTGCAAAAACAGCTAGTTGATGAGAGGTTGGAAGAGAATTGCACGAATTTCACCGGCGGCCCACAAACAGGCAAATAACAAAAGGCATCTCGGAACGCACAACTCGTCGGTCGTTGTCACTGGATTGTATTGGCAGGGAGAAAAAAATATTGTCTGCAGGGTAATTGAACTCGCCGCATCTAAAGTCAAGCCACGGGTCACAGGTGAGATCCCTTGTTATACCCCCCCCCCCCCCAAAAAAAATCAAACACGATTGCGTTGAAAATAACCATTAAGTCATTTGCTAAGATTTCCCCCATTTTGACATGTGGTCCTGTTGTCACTCTTACCCTGATGGTTGCTGATACTTCCAGACACTTTTTCAGTCTTATCTGAGGTATTTTATATCAGAATGGCCATATTCTGAGGCCACTTTAGCGCTCAATCAATGACGATTTACTACGCCTTTTCCATTGAAGGACATATTGAGGATAAATCAATGACTGGAGTTTTTAATTGATAAAAACCAATGACTATTTGATGTTGAAAGTGCAAGTCAGTATTGTGCATTTACTGGTCTTTGTGGTGATCTCAGGAGGCCGTGCCTATTTCTACTTTTGCCTAGTACCCTTTATCCCGACACCAAGACCATTTGTAAACAGGCAGGATGGCCGAGCGGTCTAAGGCGCTGCGTTCAGGTCGCAGTCTCCCTTGGAGGCGTGCGTTCAAATCACACTTCTGACATTCTTTTAACACCTGCAAGTCATTCTGCTTTGTAATATCCAGTTGACAAATAAATGACTTACGATACTGGAAATAACACCTAGTTAACATAAGCAGTGAATAACTATCGTATTTCTAACATTTTGCAAAAACAGCTAGTTGATGAGAGGTTGGAAGAGAATTGCACGAATTTCACCGGCTGGCCACAAACAGGCAAATAACAAAAGGCATCTCGGAACGCACAACTCGTCGGTCGTTGTCACTGGATTGTATTGGCAGGGAGAAAAAAATATTGTCTGCAGGGTAATTGAACTCGCCGCATCTAAAGTCAAGCCACGGGTCACAGGTGAGATCCCTTGTTATACCCCCCCCCCCAAAAAAAATCAAACACGATTGCGTTGAAAATAACCATTAAGTCATTTGCTAAGATTTCCCCCATTTTGACATGTGGTCCTGTTGTCACTCTTACCCTGATGGTTGCTGATACTTCCAGACACTTTTTCAGTCTTATCTGAGGTATTTTATATCAGAATGGCCATATTCTGAGGCCACTTTAGCGCTCAATCAATGACGATTTACTACGCCTTTTCCATTGAAGGACATATTGAGGATAAATCAATGACTGGAGTTTTTAATTGATAAAAACCAATGACTATTTGATGTTGAAAGTGCAAGTCAGTATTGTGCATTTACTGGTCTTTGTGGTGATCTCAGGAGGCCGTGCCTATTTCTACTTTTGCCTAGTACCCTTTATCCCGACACCAAGACCAGTTGTAAACAGGCAGGATGGCCGAGCGGTCTAAGGTGCTGCGTTCAGGTCGCAGTCTCCCCTGGAGGCGTGGGTTCAAATCCCACTTCTGGCAATCTTTTAACACCTGCAAGTCATTCTGCTTTGTAATATCCAGTTGACAAATAAATGACTTACGATACTGGAAATAACACCTAGTTAACATAAGCAGTGAATAACTATCGTATTTCTAACATTTTGCAAAAACAGCTAGTTGATGAGAGGTTGGAAGAGAATTGCACGAATTTCACCGGCGGGCCACAAACAGGCAAATAACAAAAGGCATCTCGGAACGCACAACTCGTCGGTCGTTGTCACTGGATTGTATTGGCAGGGAGAAAAAAATATTGTCTGGAGGGTAATTGAACTCGCCGCATCTAAAGTCAAGCCACGGGTCACAGGTGAGATCCCTTGTTATACCCCCCCCCCCAAAAAAAAAATCAAACACGATTGCGTTGAAAATAACCATTAAGTCATTTGCTAAGATTTCCCCCATTTTGACATGTGGTCCTGTTGTCACTCTTACCCTGATGGTTGCTGATACTTCCAGACACTTTTTCAGTCTTATCTGAGGTATTTTATATCAGAATGGCCATATTCTGAGGCCACTTTAGCGCTCAATCAATGACGATTTACTACGCCTTTTCCATTGAAGGACATATTGAGGATAAATCAATGACTGGAGTTTTTAATTGATAAAAACCAATGACTATTTGATGTTGAAAGTGCAAGTCAGTATTGTGCATTTACTGGTCTTTGTGGTGATCTCAGGAGGCCGTGCCTATTTCTACTTTTGCCTAGTACCCTTTATCCCGACACCAAGACCATTTGTAAACAGGCAGGATGGCCGAGCGGTCTAAGGCGCTGCGTTCAGGTCGCAGTCTCCCTTGGAGGCGTGCGTTCAAATCCCACTTCTGACATTCTTTTAACACCTGCAAGTCATTCTGCTTTGTAATATCCAGTTGACAAATAAATGACTTACGATACTGGAAATAACACCTAGTTAACATAAGCAGTGAATAACTATCGTATTTCTAACATTTTGCAAAAACAGCTAGTTGATGAGAGGTTGGAAGAGAATTGCACGAATTTCACCGGCTGGCCACAAACAGGCAAATAACAAAAGGCATCTCGGAACGCACAACTCGTCGGTCGTTGTCACTGGATTGTATTGGCAGGGAGAAAAAAATATTGTCTGCAGGGTAATTGAACTCGCCGCATCTAAAGTCAAGCCACGGGTCACAGGTGAGATCCCTTGTTATACCCCCCCCCCCCAAAAAAAATCAAACACGATTGCGTTGAAAATAACCATTAAGTCATTTGCTAAGATTTCCCCCATTTTGACATGTGGTCCTGTTGTCACTCTTACCCTGATGGTTGCTGATACTTCCAGACACTTTTTCAGTCTTATCTGAGGTATTTTATATCAGAATGGCCATATTCTGAGGCCACTTTAGCGCTCAATCAATGACGATTTACTACGCCTTTTCCATTGAAGGACATATTGAGGATAAATCAATGACTGGAGTTTTTAATTGATAAAAACCAATGACTATTTGATGTTGAAAGTGCAAGTCAGTATTGTGCATTTACTGGTCTTTGTGGTGATCTCAGGAGGCCGTGCCTATTTCTACTTTTGCCTAGTACCCTTTATCCCGACACCGAGACCATTTGTAAACAGTCAGGATGGCCGAGCGGTCTAAGGCGCTGCGTTCAGGTCGCAGTCTCCCCTGGAGGCGTGGGTTCAAATCCCACTTCTGACAGTCATTTAACACCTGCAAGTCATTCTGCTTTGTAATATCCAGTTGACAAATAAATGACTTACGATACTGGAAATAACACCTAGTTAACATAAGCAGTGAATAACTATCGTATTTCTAACATTTTGCAAAAACAGCTAGTTGATGAGAGGTTGGAAGAGAATTGCACGAATTTCACCGGCTGGCCACAAACAGGCAAATAACAAAAGGCATCTCGGAACGCACAACTCGTCGGTCGTTGTCACTGGATTGTATTGGCAGGGAGAAAAAAATATTGTCTGCAGGGTAATTGAACTCGCCGCATCTAAAGTCAAGCCACGGGTCACAGGTGAGATCCCTTGTTATACCCCCCCCCCCAAAAAAAATCAAACACGATTGCGTTGAAAATAACCATTAAGTCATTTGCTAAGATTTCCCCCATTTTGACATGTGGTCCTGTTGTCACTCTTACCCTGATGGTTGCTGATACTTCCAGACACTTTTTCAGTCTTATCTGAGGTATTTTATATCAGAATGGCCATATTCTGAGGCCACTTTAGCGCTCAATCAATGACGATTTACTACGCCTTTTCCATTGAAGGACATATTGAGGATAAATCAATGACTGGAGTTTTTAATTGATAAAAACCAATGACTATTTGATGTTGAAAGTGCAAGTCAGTATTGTGCATTTACTGGTCTTTGTGGTGATCTCAGGAGGCCGTGCCTATTTCTACTTTTGCCTAGTACCCTTTATCCCGACACCAAGACCAGTTGTAAACAGGCAGGATGGCCGAGCGGTCTAAGGTGCTGCGTTCAGGTCGCAGTCTCCCCTGGAGGCGTGGGTTCAAATCCCACTTCTGGCAATCTTTTAACACCTGCAAGTCATTCTGCTTTGTAATATCCAGTTGACAAATAAATGACTTACGATACTGGAAATAACACCTAGTTAACATAAGCAGTGAATAACTATCGTATTTCTAACATTTTGCAAAAACAGCTAGTTGATGAGAGGTTGGAAGAGAATTGCACGAATTTCACCGGCGGGCCACAAACAGGCAAATAACAAAAGGCATCTCGGAACGCACAACTCGTCGGTCGTTGTCACTGGATTGTATTGGCAGGGAGAAAAAAATATTGTCTGGAGGGTAATTGAACTCGCCGCATCTAAAGTCAAGCCACGGGTCACAGGTGAGATCCCTTGTTATACCCCCCCCCCCAAAAAAAAAATCAAACACGATTGCGTTGAAAATAACCATTAAGTCATTTGCTAAGATTTCCCCCATTTTGACATGTGGTCCTGTTGTCACTCTTACCCTGATGGTTGCTGATACTTCCAGACACTTTTTCAGTCTTATCTGAGGTATTTTATATCAGAATGGCCATATTCTGAGGCCACTTTAGCGCTCAATCAATGACGATTTACTACGCCTTTTCCATTGAAGGACATATTGAGGATAAATCAATGACTGGAGTTTTTAATTGATAAAAACCAATGACTATTTGATGTTGAAAGTGCAAGTCAGTATTGTGCATTTACTGGTCTTTGTGGTGATCTCAGGAGGCCGTGCCTATTTCTACTTTTGCCTAGTACCCTTTATCCCGACACCAAGACCATTTGTAAACAGGCAGGATGGCCGAGCGGTCTAAGGCGCTGCGTTCAGGTCGCAGTCTCCCTTGGAGGCGTGCGTTCAAATCCCACTTCTGACATTCTTTTAACACCTGCAAGTCATTCTGCTTTGTAATATCCAGTTGACAAATAAATGACTTACGATACTGGAAATAACACCTAGTTAACATAAGCAGTGAATAACTATCGTATTTCTAACATTTTGCAAAAACAGCTAGTTGATGAGAGGTTGGAAGAGAATTGCACGAATTTCACCGGCGGGCCACAAACAGGCAAATAACAAAAGGCATCTCGGAACGCACAACTCGTCGGTCGTTGTCACTGGATTGTATTGGCAGGGAGAAAAAAATATTGTCTGCAGGGTAATTGAACTCGCCGCATCTAAAGTCAAGCCACGGGTCACAGGTGAGATCCCTTGTTATACCCCCCCCCCCCAAAAAAAATCAAACACGATTGCGTTGAAAATAACCATTAAGTCATTTGCTAAGATTTCCCCCATTTTGACATGTGGTCCTGTTGTCACTCTTACCCTGATGGTTGCTGATACTTCCAGACACTTTTTCAGTCTTATCTGAGGTATTTTATATCAGAATGGCCATATTCTGAGGCCACTTTAGCGCTCAATCAATGACGATTTACTACGCCTTTTCCATTGAAGGACATATTGAGGATAAATCAATGACTGGAGTTTTTAATTGATAAAAACCAATGACTATTTGATGTTGAAAGTGCAAGTCAGTATTGTGCATTTACTGGTCTTTGTGGTGATCTCAGGAGGCCGTGCCTATTTCTACTTTTGCCTAGTACCCTTTATCCCGACACCGAGACCAGTTGTAAACAGTCAGGATGGCCGAGCGGTCTAAGGCGCTGCGTTCAGGTCGCAGTCTCCCCTGGAGGCGTGGGTTCAAATCCCACTTCTGACAGTCATTTAACACCTGCAAGTCATTCTGCTTTGTAATATCCAGTTGACAAATAAATGACTTACGATACTGGAAATAACACCTAGTTAACATAAGCAGTGAATAACTATCGTATTTCTAACATTTTGCAAAAACAGCTAGTTGATGAGAGGTTGGAAGAGAATTGCACGAATTTCACCGGCGGCCCACAAACAGGCAAATAACAAAAGGCATCTCGGAACGCACAACTCGTCGGTCGTTGTCACTGGATTGTATTGGCAGGGAGAAAAAAATATTGTCTGCAGGGTAATTGAACTCGCCGCATCTAAAGTCAAGCCACGGGTCACAGGTGAGATCCCTTGTTATACCCCCCCCCCCAAAAAAAATCAAACACGATTGCGTTGAAAATAACCATTAAGTCATTTGCTAAGATTTCCCCCATTTTGACATGTGGTCCTGTTGTCACTCTTACCCTGATGGTTGCTGATACTTCCAGACACTTTTTCAGTCTTATCTGAGGTATTTTATATCAGAATGGCCATATTCTGAGGCCACTTTAGCGCTCAATCAATGACGATTTACTACGCCTTTTCCATTGAAGGACATATTGAGGATAAATCAATGACTGGAGTTTTTAATTGATAAAAACCAATGACTATTTGATGTTGAAAGTGCAAGTCAGTATTGTGCATTTACTGGTCTTTGTGGTGATCTCAGGAGGCCGTGCCTATTTCTACTTTTGCCTAGTACCCTTTATCCCGACACCAAGACCATTTGTAAACAGTCAGGATGGCCGAGCGGTCTAAGGCGCTGCGTTCAGGTCGCAGTCTCCCCTGGAGGCGTGGGTTCAAATCCCACTTCTGACAGTCATTTAACACCTGCAAGTCATTCTGCTTTGTAATATCCAGTTGACAAATAAATGACTTACGATACTGGAAATAACACCTAGTTAACATAAGCAGTGAATAACTATCGTATTTCTAACATTTTGCAAAAACAGCTAGTTGATGAGAGGTTGGAAGAGAATTGCACGAATTTCACCGGCGGCCCACAAACAGGCAAATAACAAAAGGCATCTCGGAACGCACAACTCGTCGGTCGTTGTCACTGGATTGTATTGGCAGGGAGAAAAAAATATTGTCTGCAGGGTAATTGAACTCGCCGCATCTAAAGTCAAGCCACGGGTCACAGGTGAGATCCCTTGTTATACCCCCCCCCCCAAAAAAAAATCAAACACGATTGCGTTGAAAATAACCATTAAGTCATTTGCTAAGATTTCCCCCATTTTGACATGTGGTCCTGTTGTCACTCTTACCCTGATGGTTGCTGATACTTCCAGACACTTTTTCAGTCTTATCTGAGGTATTTTATATCAGAATGGCCATATTCTGAGGCCACTTTAGCGCTCAATCAATGACGATTTACTACGCCTTTTCCATTGAAGGACATATTGAGGATAAATCAATGACTGGAGTTTTTAATTGATAAAAACCAATGACTATTTGATGTTGAAAGTGCAAGTCAGTATTGTGCATTTACTGGTCTTTGTGGTGATCTCAGGAGGCCGTGCCTATTTCTACTTTTGCCTAGTACCCTTTATCCCGACACCAAGACCATTTGTAAACAGGCAGGATGGCCGAGCGGTCTAAGGCGCTGCGTTCAGGTCGCAGTCTCCCTTGGAGGCGTGCGTTCAAATCACACTTCTGACATTCTTTTAACACCTGCAAGTCATTCTGCTTTGTAATATCCAGTTGACAAATAAATGACTTACGATACTGGAAATAACACCTAGTTAACATAAGCAGTGAATAACTATCGTATTTCTAACATTTTGCAAAAACAGCTAGTTGATGAGAGGTTGGAAGAGAATTGCACGAATTTCACCGGCTGGCCACAAACAGGCAAATAACAAAAGGCATCTCGGAACGCACAACTCGTCGGTCGTTGTCACTGGATTGTATTGGCAGGGAGAAAAAAATATTGTCTGCAGGGTAATTGAACTCGCCGCATCTAAAGTCAAGCCACGGGTCACAGGTGAGATCCCTTGTTATACCCCCCCCCCCAAAAAAAATCAAACACGATTGCGTTGAAAATAACCATTAAGTCATTTGCTAAGATTTCCCCCATTTTGACATGTGGTCCTGTTGTCACTCTTACCCTGATGGTTGCTGATACTTCCAGACACTTTTTCAGTCTTATCTGAGGTATTTTATATCAGAATGGCCATATTCTGAGGCCACTTTAGCGCTCAATCAATGACGATTTACTACGCCTTTTCCATTGAAGGACATATTGAGGATAAATCAATGACTGGAGTTTTTAATTGATAAAAACCAATGACTATTTGATGTTGAAAGTGCAAGTCAGTATTGTGCATTTACTGGTCTTTGTGGTGATCTCAGGAGGCCGTGCCTATTTCTACTTTTGCCTAGTACCCTTTATCCCGACACCAAGACCAGTTGTAAACAGTCAGGATGGCCGAGCGGTCTAAGGCGCTGCGTTCAGGTCGCAGTCTCTCCTGGAGGCTTGGGTTCAAATCCCAATTCTGGCAATCTTTTAACACCTGCAAGTCATTCTGCTTTGTAATATCCAGTTGACAAATAAATGACTTACGATACTGGAAATAACACCTAGTTAACATAAGCAGTGAATAACTATCGTATTTCTAACATTTTGCAAAAACAGCTAGTTGATGAGAGGTTGGAAGAGAATTGCACGAATTTCACCGGCGGGCCACAAACAGGCAAATAACAAAAGGCATCTCGGAACGCACAACTCGTCGGTCGTTGTCACTGGATTGTATTGGCAGGGAGAAAAAAATATTGTCTGCAGGGTAATTGAACTCGCCGCATCTAAAGTCAAGCCACGGGTCACAGGTGAGATCCCTTGTTATACCCCCCCCCCCCAAAAAAAATCAAACACGATTGCGTTGAAAATAACCATTAAGTCATTTGCTAAGATTTCCCCCATTTTGACATGTGGTCCTGTTGTCACTCTTACCCTGATGGTTGCTGATACTTCCAGACACTTTTTCAGTCTTATCTGAGGTATTTTATATCAGAATGGCCATATTCTGAGGCCACTTTAGCGCTCAATCAATGACGATTTACTACGCCTTTTCCATTGAAGGACATATTGAGGATAAATCAATGACTGGAGTTTTTAATTGATAAAAACCAATGACTATTTGATGTTGAAAGTGCAAGTCAGTATTGTGCATTTACTGGTCTTTGTGGTGATCTCAGGAGGCCGTGCCTATTTCTACTTTTGCCTAGTACCCTTTATCCCGACACCAAGACCAGTTGTAAACAGGCAGGATGGCCGAGCGGTCTAAGGTGCTGCGTTCAGGTCGCAGTCTCCCCTGGAGGCGTGGGTTCAAATCCCACTTCTGGCAATCTTTTAACACCTGCAAGTCATTCTGCTTTGTAATATCCAGTTGACAAATAAATGACTTACGATACTGGAAATAACACCTAGTTAACATAAGCAGTGAATAACTATCGTATTTCTAACATTTTGCAAAAACAGCTAGTTGATGAGAGGTTGGAAGAGAATTGCACGAATTTCACCGGCGGGCCACAAACAGGCAAATAACAAAAGGCATCTCGGAACGCACAACTCGTCGGTCGTTGTCACTGGATTGTATTGGCAGGGAGAAAAAAATATTGTCTGCAGGGTAATTGAACTCGCCGCATCTAAAGTCAAGCCACGGGTCACAGGTGAGATCCCTTGTTATACCCCCCCCCCCAAAAAAAAATCAAACACGATTGCGTTGAAAATAACCATTAAGTCATTTGCTAAGATTTCCCCCATTTTGACATGTGGTCCTGTTGTCACTCTTACCCTGATGGTTGCTGATACTTCCAGACACTTTTTCAGTCTTATCTGAGGTATTTTATATCAGAATGGCCATATTCTGAGGCCACTTTAGCGCTCAATCAATGACGATTTACTACGCCTTTTCCATTGAAGGACATATTGAGGATAAATCAATGACTGGAGTTTTTAATTGATAAAAACCAATGACTATTTGATGTTGAAAGTGCAAGTCAGTATTGTGCATTTACTGGTCTTTGTGGTGATCTCAGGAGGCCGTGCCTATTTCTACTTTTGCCTAGTACCCTTTATCCCGACACCAAGACCAGTTGTAAACAGGCAGGATGGCCGAGCGGTCTAAGGTGCTGCGTTCAGGTCGCAGTCTCCCCTGGAGGCGTGGGTTCAAATCCCACTTCTGGCAATCTTTTAACACCTGCAAGTCATTCTGCTTTGTAATATCCAGTTGACAAATAAATGACTTACGATACTGGAAATAACACCTAGTTAACATAAGCAGTGAATAACTATCGTATTTCTAACATTTTGCAAAAACAGCTAGTTGATGAGAGGTTGGAAGAGAATTGCACGAATTTCACCGGCGGGCCACAAACAGGCAAATAACAAAAGGCATCTCGGAACGCACAACTCGTCGGTCGTTGTCACTGGATTGTATTGGCAGGGAGAAAAAAATATTGTCTGCAGGGTAATTGAACTCGCCGCATCTAAAGTCAAGCCACGGGTCACAGGTGAGATCCCTTGTTATACCCCCCCCCCCAAAAAAAAATCAAACACGATTGCGTTGAAAATAACCATTAAGTCATTTGCTAAGATTTCCCCCATTTTGACATGTGGTCCTGTTGTCACTCTTACCCTGATGGTTGCTGATACTTCCAGACACTTTTTCAGTCTTATCTGAGGTATTTTATATCAGAATGGCCATATTCTGAGGCCACTTTAGCGCTCAATCAATGACGATTTACTACGCCTTTTCCATTGAAGGACATATTGAGGATAAATCAATGACTGGAGTTTTTAATTGATAAAAACCAATGACTATTTGATGTTGAAAGTGCAAGTCAGTATTGTGCATTTACTGGTCTTTGTGGTGATCTCAGGAGGCCGTGCCTATTTCTACTTTTGCCTAGTACCCTTTATCCCGACACCAAGACCAGTTGTAAACAGGCAGGATGGCCGAGCGGTCTAAGGTGCTGCGTTCAGGTCGCAGTCTCCCCTGGAGGCGTGGGTTCAAATCCCACTTCTGGCAATCTTTTAACACCTGCAAGTCATTCTGCTTTGTAATATCCAGTTGACAAATAAATGACTTACGATACTGGAAATAACACCTAGTTAACATAAGCAGTGAATAACTATCGTATTTCTAACATTTTGCAAAAACAGCTAGTTGATGAGAGGTTGGAAGAGAATTGCACGAATTTCACCGGCGGGCCACAAACAGGCAAATAACAAAATCTCATTTGCTAAGATTTCCCCCATTTTGAAATGTGAACCTGTTGTCACTCTTACCCTGATGGTTGCTGATACTTCCAGACACTTTTTCAGTCTTATCTGAGGTATTTTATATCAGAATGGCCATATTCTGAGGCCACTTTAGCGCTCAATCAATGACGATTTACTACGCCTAAGTCATTTGCTAAGATTTTCCCCATTTTGACATGTGGACAAATAAATGACTTAAGATACTGGAAATAACACCTAGTTAACATGAGCAGTGAATAACTATCGTATTTTTAACATGTGAATACCAGTTGTCATGTTCCGTTAGTTACCCTAAGAGGTGAGACGATGTATCTGCAACCTGGGATACTTTCTTTCTTTTGTTCTGGCTGAGTGAAGAAAAATAACTAATATAATATTTCTATTTCTACTTTTACAGATACACGTTCAACAGCAAGTCATTACAATGACAAATCGAATATGTTATAATCGACACATTTGGTGGACGAGGTACGTTAGAATATAGAAGTTTAGACCTCGTGCTCTCTTGACGGAGTCCGGATGGCCGAGCGGTCTAAGGCGCAGCTTCCCCCTGGAGGCGTGGTGTTGAATCACTCTTCTGAAAGTCCTTTATCGCCCGGCAGTCACAGGGAAGTGATTCCAAATCATGGTGTAATATAAAACCTTCTGGTGAAATTGTTTGCGAAAATCGATCGACGTAATAATGTAGAATATTCATAATGCATTTAAACACTTCATTATGGTATGAATTAAGCACTTTATTATAGACTAAATGAAAAGTTATTGAACGAGGTGAATTTGCCATAAATTACTAGTACTGTAGTCTAGATTGAGGAGACTCTAACAGTCGTCGTGGGTGAGTGGTTAAGGGCGATGGGCTCGAAATCCATTGCGTTCTTCCCTCGCTGTTCGAATCCTGCAGAGATCGGTATATTTTTTGTCCGGTCCTGTCAAAGGCACCTCCCCGTCTACAATACTCGAACTGCCCTTTGACCACATGAGGACGCCCTCCACTTTCACGTATCAGCTATGTAAAAAACATTATGAACACCTTCCTAATATTGAGTTGAGCCTGGACTCAGAACATCCTCAATTAGTCAGGGCATGGACTACAAGGTGTCAAAAGCATTCCAGAGTGATGCTGGCCCATGTTGACTCCAAAGCTTTCCACAGTTGCATCAAGTTGGCTGAATGTCATTTGAGTAGTGGGCCATTCCTGATACACACAGGAAACTGATGAGTGTGAAAACCCCAGCAGCGTTGCAGTTCTTGACACAAACCAGTACGCCTGGCACCTACTACCATACCTCGTTCAAAGGCACTTAAATAGTTTGTCTTTCCCATTCACCCTCTGAATGTCACACATACACAATCCATGTCTTAATTGTCTCAAGGCTTAAACATCCTTATTTAACCTGTCTCCTCCCCTTCATCTACACTGATTGAAGTGGATTCAACAAGTGACATCAATAAGGGATCATAGCTTTCACCTGGATTCACAATGTCAGTCTATGTCATGGAAAGAGCTGGTGTGTCACGTTCCTGACCTTATTTCCTTTGTTTAGTCTTTGTTTAGTTGGTCAGGACGTGAGCTGGGTGGGTACATTCTATGTTTTGTGTTTCTATGTTGGGTATGTTGTTTGGCCTAGTATGGTTCTCAATCAGAGGCAGGTGTTTGTCATTGTCTCTGATTGGGAACCATATTAAGGCAGCCTGTGTTCACTGTTTGTTTGTGGGTGATTGTCTATGTCTATGTCAGTTGCCTGTGTCTGCACTGTTCAGCTTCAGCGTCACGTTCGTCGGTTTATTGTTTTGTAGTTTGTCAAGTGTTTTTCGTCTTCGTTTAATAAATTAAAGTATGTATTCAAACCACGCTGCGCTTTGGTCCGATCCTTGCTCCTCCTCAGACGAGGAGGATTACGACGTTCGTGACATGGTGTCCTTAATATTTTGTATACTCTTTATGTCTCTGGTATGGTATATGCGAGGTATCGCCTGTATTCATTTCAGTAACTCTATGTCAGTGAAAGGTTAAAGAAATTGTCCATTCTCAAATCAGATTCATCTGGCTACAAAATGTCTTGATTTAAAGGCATAGTCTGTGATTTGGTAAGCTGACAGTTGATATTGGGGAAATATTATGTCACCCGTAGGTACAGAATAATAATGTGTGTGTGTAAATGTGCGTGATATGGCTTCTTCTGTGCATCTTCACATGTGAATTATAGAGTAGGCATTAATTGGAGCAGATATTATGTACTGTAGCATATGCTATGTTACACCCTCCCAGCACACACACACAGGACATTTAGCCCAGAATCACTTATTAAATATTTAAACTGGGGTAGTAATGTGTTCTCTTACGCCCCCCCCCCCCCCCCTCTCCCTCTCAAATCAAATTTGTTTGTCATATGCACCGACTATAACCGGTCCAATCAAATCAAATCAAATGTATTGGTCACATACACATGTTTAGAAAGATGTTATTGCGGGTGTTCCGTAATGATTGAGTTTCGTGCGCCAACAGTGCAGTAATATCTAAGAAGTAATATCTAAGAATTTCACAACAATACAGACAACCTAAAGAAAAGGAATGAAATTAAGAACATATAAATATTTCGACGAGCAATGTCGGAGCGGAATAGACTAAAATACAGTAGAATAGAATAGAATACAGTATATACATATGAGATGAGTAATGGAAATAAATACACATTATAAAGTGACTAGTGTTCCATTATTAAAGTGGCCAGTGATTTCAAGTCTATGTATATAGGGCAGCAGCCTCTAAGGTGCTAGTGATGCCCTTTAGATAGAAGCTGTTTTTCAGTCTCTCAGTCCCAGCTTTGATGCACCTGTACTGACCTCGCCTTCTGGATGATAGCAGGGTGAACAGGCAGTGGCTCGGGTGGTTGTTGTCCTTGAATAAAATAACAATAACGAGGCTATATACAGAGGGTACCGGTACCGAGTCAATATGCGAGGGTACAGGTTAGTCGAGGTAATTTGTACAAATGGTATGGGTATGGGTCAATGTAAATAGTCGTAAATAGTCCAGGTGGCCATTTGATTAATTGTTCAGGAGTCTTATGGCTTGGGGGTAGAAGCTGTTAAGGAACCTTTTGGATCTAGACTTGGTGCACCGGTACCACTTGCCGTGCGGTAGCAGAGAGAACAGTCAATGACTCTCTCCCCCTTCTCTCCCTCTCTCTTTCCCATGTCTCTGTCTCATTCTCTTTCTGTCTTTCTCTTTCTAAGTGAAGGTATGTTGTCGTGGCACTCTAGGGGAACAGGGCGTGACATGCTCAGGTGATTCCATGGAAGACACTGGATGAAGAAAACAACAATTATATCTCAGGAAAACACACATGCACACACGCCTGCAGACATATCGCAAACCCACACCCACACAGGTACACACACACACACACGCACGCACGCACGCACGCACGCACGCACGCACGCACGCACGCACGCACGCACGCACGCACGCACACGCACGCACACACACACACACACACACACACACACACACACACACACACACACACACTTGTCTAAGACAAGATGTGATAATAGCCGTGCCTGTATAATGTATTAGCTTTGACATTGGCTTGGATGAGTTTGGCATTGGCTTTGATACCACTTTAATAACTCAACCTACATGTACATAATTACCTCAATTACCTCGACACCGGTGCCCCACCCCCCCTCCCGCACATTGACACATTGACCCTGTACCAGTACCCCCTGTATATAGCCCCGCTATTGTTATTTACTGCTGCTCTTTAATTATTTGTTATTCTTATCTCTTACTTTGTTACTTTGTAATACCTGTAAGCTCAGCTATCCCCATTGAGACTGTGTCTGTGCCTTGAGCTAGGTTGGGCAAAACCTTAGCAATCTCACTAGGATAAAGACCTCCTCCATTCCTGCAATTATTGAAAGAGATCGTGATACCTCACATCTCAAAATAGGGCTACTTAATGTTAGATCCCTCACTTCAAAGGCAGTTATAGTCAATGAACTAATCACTGATCATAATCTTGATGTGATTGGCCTGACTGAAACATGGCTTAAGCCTGATGAATTTACTGTGTTAAATGAGGCCTCACCTCCTGGTTACACTAGTGACCATATCCCCCGTGCATCCCGCAAAGGCGGAGGTGTTGCTAACATTTACGATAGCAAATTTCAATTTACAAAAAAGAAAATGACGTTTTCGTCTTTTGAGCTTCTAGTCATGAAATCTATGCAGCCTACTCAATCCTTTTTTATAGCTACTGTTTACAGGCCTCCTGGGCCATATACAGCGTTCCTCACTGAGTTCCCTGAATTCCTATCGGACCTTGTAGTCATAGCAGATAATATTCTAATTTTTGGTGATTTTAATATTCACATGGAAAAGTCCACAGACCCACTCCAAAAGGCTTTCGGAGCCATCATCGACTCAGTGGGTTTTGTCCAACATGTCTCTGGACCTACTCACTGCCACAGTCATACTCTGGACCTAGTTTTGTCCCATGGAATAAATGTTGTAGATCTTAATGTTTTTCCTCATAATCCTGGATTATCGGACCACCATTTTATTACGTTTGCAATCGCAACAAATAATCTGCTCAGACCCCAACCAAGGAGCATCAAAAGTTGTGCTATAAATTCTCAGACAACACAAAGATTCCTTGATGCCCTTCCAGACTCCTTCTGCCTACCCAAGGACGTCAGAGGACAAAAATCAGTTAACCACCTAACTGAGGAACTCAATTTAACCTTGTGCAATACCCTAGATGCAGTTGCACCCCTAAAAACTAAAAAACATTTGTCATAAGAAACTAGCTCCCTGGTATACAGAAGATACCCGAGCTCTGAAGCAAGCTTCCAGAAAATTGGAACGGAAATGGCGCCACACCAAACTGGAAGTCTTCCGACTAGCTTGGAAAGACAGTACCGTGCAGTATCGAAGAGCCCTCACTGCTGCTCGATCATCCTATTTTTCCAACTTAATTGAGGAAAATAAGAACAATCCAAAATGTATTTTTGATACTGTCGCAAAGCTAACTAAAAAGCAGCATTCCCCAAGTGTGCTGCTTGGTGCACCGGTACCACTTGCCGTGCGGTAGCAGAGAGAACAGTCAATGACTCTCTCCCCCTTCTCTCCCTCTCTCTTTCCCATGTCTCTGTCTCATTCTCTTTCTGTCTTTCTCTTTCTATGTGAAGGTATGTTGTCGTGGCACTCTAGGGGAAACAGGGCGTGACATGCCCAGGTGATTCCATGGAAGAAACTGGATGAAGAAAACAATAATTATATCTCAGGAAAACACACATGCACACACACGCCTGCAGACATATCACAAACCCACACCCACACATGTACACACACGCCTGCAGACATATCACAAACCCACACCCACACAGGTACACACAGGTACACACAGGTACACACAGGTACACACAGGTACACACAGGTACACACACACACACACACACACACACACACACACACACACACACACACACACACACACACACACACACACACACACACACACACACACACACACACACACTTGTCTAAGACAAAATGTGATAATAGCCGTGCCTGTATAATGTATTGTTGTTGACATTAGCTTGGATGAGTTTGGCATTGGCTTTGATACCACTTTAATAACTCAACCTACATGTACATAATTACCTCGTCACCGGTGCCCCCCCCCCCCCCCCCCTCCCGCACATTGACACATTGACCCTGTACCAGTACCCCCTGTATATGGCCCCGCTATTGTTATTTACTGCTGCTCTTTAATTATTTGTTATTCTTATCTCTTACTTTTTTAGGGATTTTCTTAAACTGCATTGTTGATTAAAGGCTTGTAAGTAAGCATTTCACTTGTTGTAAAACCTGTTGTATTCGGCGCATGTGACAAATAACATTTGATTTGATTAAATGGTATGAATGACTAATAGCTCTAAGGAAGTTCTTGGGAAGACAAACCTGTCTGTAGATTTCTCACCTGGATGACTGGAGGCTTCTCTGGATGAATACAAGCTTAGCCAATCTTCCAACCGGCACAATTCCGGGGGATTCCATTCTGGGATTTTGTTATCTGTGTAATCCTTTGGGGACTTTGCTTCATGACCGTTTAACAGACTGTTCCAGAGTATTTGTCTGTAATCATTTTAATGTAATAACTTAATTTATATATTTTTTATGAATATGTTTGATTTGATAAATGTTCAATTAACATGTCTTATTTTGGTATAGTGATACCGAAAGAGCCCAATTCTATGGTTCCTCTGCATGTGTTGTTTTGGCTTAATCCTTATAATCCTGATCTCCGACCAAAACAGTTCCAGAGTATTTCTCTGTTATAGTGACAGGAAACAACAACACATCTCTACTCTGTTCTATTCTCAGGAAACATTTCTACTCTGTTCTATTCTCAGGAAACATCTCTACTCTGTTCTATTCTCAGGAAACATTTCTACTCTGTTCTATTCTCAGGAATGTGTGTGTGTGTGTGTGTGTGTCTAAGTGTGTGTGTGTGTGTGTGTGTGTGTGTGTGTGTGTGTGTGTGTGTGTGTGTGTGTGTGTGTGTACGTGTGTGTGTGTATGTGGGTGTGTGTGTACCTGTGTGGGTGTGGGTTTGCGATATGTCTGCAGGCGTGTGTGTACGTGTGTGTGTGTGTGTGTGTGTACGTGTGTGGGTGTGGGTTTGCGATATGTCTGCAGGCGTGTGTGCATGTGTGTTTTCCTGAGATATAATTGTTGTTTTCTTCATCCAGTGTCTTCCATGGAATCACCTGAGCATGTCACGCCCTGTTCCCCTAGAGTGCCACGACAACATACCTTCACTTAGAAAGAGAAAGACAGAAAAAGAATGAGACAGAGACATGGGAAAGAGAGAGGGAGACAAGGGGGAGAGAGTCATTGACCGTTATCTCTGCTACCGCACGGCAAGTGGTACCGGTGCGCCAAGTCTAGATCCAAAAGGTTCCTTAACAGCTTCTACCCCCAAGCCATAAGACTCCTGAACAATTAATCAAATGGCCACCTGGACACATTACGACTATTTACATTGACCCATACCCATACCATTTGTACAAATTACCTCGACTAACCTGTACCCTCGCACATTGACTCGGTACCGGTACCCTCTGTATATAGCCTCGTTATTGTTATTTTATTCTGTTACTTTTTGTTTTATTTTTTTCTTGAGTTTATTTAGTAAATATTTTCCTAACTCTATTTCTTGAACTGCATTGTTGGTTAAGGGCTTGTAAGTAAGCATTTCACGGTAAGGTCTACACGAGACAGTCTACAGGGAGGAGGTGAGGGCCCTGGGAGTGTGGTGCCAGGAAAATAACCTCTCACTCAACGTCAACAAAACAAGGGAGATGATCGTGGACTTCAGTAAACAGCAGAGGAGGCATCCCCCTATCCACATCGAGGGGACTGCAGTGAATAAGGTGGAAAGCTTCAAGTTCCTCGGCGTACACATCACTGACCAAATGAAAGGGTCCACCCACACAGACAGTGTGGTGAAGAAGGCGCAACAGCGCCTCTTCAACCTCAGGAGTCTGAAGAAATTTGGCTTGGCACCTAAAACCCTCACAAACTTTCACAGATGCACAATTGAGAGCATCCTGTCGGGCTGTATCACCGCTTGGTACGACAGCTGCACTGCTTGCAAACGCAGGTCTCTCCAGAGGGTGGTGCGGTCTGCCCAACGCATCACCGGGGGCAAACTACCTGCCCTCCAGGACTCCTACAGCACCCGATGTCACAGGAAGGCCAAAAAGATCATCAAGGACAACAATCACCCGAGCCACTGCCTGTTCACCCTGCTATCATCCAGAAGGCGAGGTCAGTACAGGTGCATCAAAGCTGGGACTGAGAGACTGAAAAACAGCTTCTATCTAAAGGGCATCACTAGCACCTTAGAGGCTGCTGCCCTATATACATAGACTTGAAATCACTGGCCACTTGAATAATGGAAAACTAGTCACTTTATAATGTGTATATATTTTACATTACTCATCTCATATGTATATACTGTATTCTATTCTATTCTACTGTATTTTAGTCTATTCCGCTCCGACATTGCTCGTCCAAATATTTATATGTTCTTAATTTCATTCCTTTTCTTTTGGTTGTCTGTATTGTTGTGAAATTGTTAGATATTACTTCTTAGATATTACTGCACTGTTGGCGCACGAAACTCAATCATTACGGAACACCCGCAATAACATCTTTCTAAACATGTGTATGTGACCAATACATTTGATTTGATTTGATATGATTGGACCGGTTGTAGTCGGCGCATATGACAAACAAATTTGATTTGAGAGGGAGAAAGGGGGGGGGGGGGGAGCGTAAGAGAACACATTACTACCCCAGTTTAAATATTTAATAAGTGATTCTGGGCTAAATGTCCTGTGTGTGTGTGCTGAGAGGGTGTAACATAGCATATGCTACAGTACATAATATCTGCTCCAATTAATGCCTACTCTATAATTCACATGTGAAGACGCACAGAAGAAGCCATATCACGCACATTTACACACACACATTATTATTCTGTACCTACGGGTGACATAATATTTCCCCAATATCAACTGTCAGCTTACCAAATCCCAGACTATGCCTTTAAATCAAGACATTTTGAAGCCAAATGAATCTGATTTGAGAATGGACAATTTCTTTAACCTTTCACTGACATAGAGTTACTGAAATGAATACAGGCGATACCTCGCATATACCATACCAGAGACATAAAGAGTATACAAAATATTAAGGACACCATGTCACGAACGTCGTAATCCTCCTCGTCTGAGGAGGAGCAAGGATCGGACCAAAGCGCAGCGTGGTTTGAATACATACTTTAATTTATTAAACGAAGACGAAAAACACTTGACAAACTACAAAACAATAAACCGACGAACGTGACGCTAAAGCTGAACAGTGCAGACACAGGCAACTGACATAGACATAGACAATCACCCACAAACAAACAGTGAACACAGGCTGCCTTAATATGGTTCCCAATCAGAGACAATGACAAACACCTGCCTCTGATTGAGAACCATACTAGGCCAAACAACATACCCAACATAGAACATCTCTACTCTGTTCTGTTCTCAGGAAACATTTCTACTCTGTTCTATTCTCAGGAAACATCTCTACTCTGTTCTATTCTCAGGAAACATCTCTACTCTGTTCTATTCTCAGGAAACATCTCTACTCTGTTCTATTCTCAGGAAACATTTCTACTCTGTTCTATTCTCAGGAAACATCTCTACTCTGTTCTATTCTCAGGAAACATTTCTACTCTGTTCTATTCTCAGGAAAAATCTCTACTCTGTTCTATTCTCAGGAAAAATCTCTACTCTGTTATATTTTAAAAGGACAACATCTCTACTCTGTTCTATTCTCAGGAAACATCTCTACTCTGTTCTATTCTCAGGAAACATTTCTACTCTGTTCTGTTCTCAGGAAACATTTCTACTCTGTTCTATTCTCAGGAAACATTTCTACTCTGTTCTATTCTCAGGAAAAATCTCTACTCTGTTCTATTCTCAGGAAAAATCTCTACTCTGTTATATTTTAAAAGGACAACATCTCTACTCTGTTCTATTCTCAGGAAACATCTCTACTCTGTTCTATTCTCAGGAAACATCTCTACTCTGTTCTATTCTCAGGAATAATCTATATTCTATTGCCTTTAGGGCTCTGTTATAAAACACATGGTTATTCTCAATGGGATAAAGGACAAATAAAACCAAAGAAAAAAGGACTAAATGGGCCCCATTGAATGAAACTTCTCTATTCTGGACGTCTGATTAGTTCCTATACACAGCGCTATGTTCATAATACATACATAATATATTAATAATAATAATACATTCTAAAACATTTCAATATGAAAGCGTGGTGACCAAGTGTATGACGTCTACATGGATGTTATGTTCCTACAGCAAAGTTGATTGGCCCTTGTTGAACTCGTGTAGTTTGATACATCGCTCTGTTTCCATTTATAGATCCCTTTTACAAGAAGTCCCACTTTACCTAACATCATTACTAAACTTTAGACAAAGCAGTTACCACACCCCGGTGTCAGGGACGGCTTACTCTGGAAACTCCTTTCGTCACTACGGAGTTTTAAATAATGACATTTATCAAATTGGGCATTCCTCTGGAGTGGGAGTGGTTTACAGATTTGCCCCGCCCGCGGTGTCTTTGATTGACATCGCTCAAAATCAGCAGCAGCCAGCAAACCGTGAGTTCTCGCTCTGTCGGTTAAACCTACAGACGTGGATTCGGTGCTGCTGCTGATCATGTTCACGTCCCGTTGTAGTCACACACCAGCATCTCTGCTTTAGCAGCGTTTTTTGAAAACGTCGGTCACCTCTAAGCCTACTGACAAACTGGGATATATTATATTTTCTCTTTTTTATTTTCTCTGTCGCCATCTCTCCGTCGCTTATCGGTGAGAAAGAGGTAGGCAGGCTCGTTTCCCCGAGGAAGAGGGCAGCCTATAGCGGGGGCCAAGGGCATTTTCTCCGTGGTCTCGTTGTCTGGATGATTTCTGATTCTGGTGATTTTTAAAATATTTTATTTGAATCATGGCGACTGATTCCCCTGCCCGGAGTCTGGATGAGATCGACCTGTCTGCTCTACGGGTAAGATAAAGCCGGGTCTACATCATGTATCTGTTTCAGAGATGGCTCCTACTCTCTCTCTCTCTGTGTGTGTGAGACAACGCTTCTAAAATGGGTCAAATTCCCCATCCCTCCCTACAGCCACCAGCATGGCAGACTGGCCTACCGATGTTTGTGCATGAGCAAAACATATCCAAATATCGAATTATGCAGGCTTATATAGCACTGTTCATAGCCTAATATCAGGTAGTTATACAATATAACACAACAGATGAACATACTCAGTGGAAAAACGTCAAGTTTTTCTCTTTCAGCTGATTTACTAACGACTGACCAAGATAAACAAAGGTTAGGTATGAAATAGCATGACAGCATAGCCATGTAATCTGATGTCATGGTTTGAGGGGGGGGGTCTCGACTTTTAGGTCTGAATATGTCGCTTTCATTGAGCCAGTCCGCGGTGGAATGTAGCCTATATATTTACACACACACACACACACACACAAAGAGAATGTTAATGTGGGTCTACGAAAACAGCCTGATAGCCTTCATGTGCATTTACTGTATGAATACATTAAGGCATACTGTCTATTTGTGTGTGTGAACAACAAATGTCACTCACTGTTAACACGGGTAGAGAGATTCCTCTACAAAGGATACTATTAAATAATCACTATGTATCTATTTATATGTCATACATTGTCTATATTACATTACCTTGATATATTGCATATGCCAATATGGTTATATGTTGGTATAACCATCAGTGTAGATGCTAAACTCTGCTAAGCCAGTAATGCTGGTGGCTAGGCTACCTGTAGACTGTGTTGTCTGTGCACTCTTAGAACAAATGGTTCCAAATGGGTTCTGCGGCTGTCCCAATAGGAGAACCCTTTTTGGTTCCAGGTAGAACTATTTTGTTTTCCATGTAGAACCCTGTGTGGAAAGGGTTCTACATGGAACCCAAAAGGGTTGTACCTGGAACCAAAAGTGGTTCTTCAAAGGGTTCTCCTATGGGAACAGCCAAAAAACCCTTTATGGTTCTAGATGGCAATTTTTTTCTAAGATTGTAGACTGGGGCTGTAGGCTGCTGTTGCTGCGCTCTCTGGTTCTTTTGTTAACCCTGAGCAAAGACACACACACACACACACTGCATGATGGATACACCTACTCTGCAAGATGATGTGTGTGCGTTTGCATTTGTTTGTGTGTGTGGTCAGGTACTGTGTATAGATAGATATAAGCTAATTCCATATGACCCACAGACTACTATAAAGGATGATAGACAGTTTATTGATGCCATTCTAGAATCTCCATGACATAACAGAACTCACAATTTGACATAGTAAACAACATAGTACTGTAGTAGCATGTTGAGGTTGCCAGGTTGGACAGAGCCAGTCTAGAACTGAGCTGTACTGTAGCACGATTAGGTTGCCAGGTTGGACAGAGCCAGTCTAGAACTGAGCTGTACTGTAGCACGATTAGGTTGCCAGGTTGGACAGAGCCAGTCTAGAACTGAGCTGTACTGTAGCACGATTAGGTTGCCAGGTTGGACAGAGCCAGTCTAGAACTGAGCTGTACAGTAGCACGATTAGGTTGCCAGGTTGGACAGAGCCAGTCTAGAACTGAGCTGTACTGTAGCATGATTAGGTTGCCAGGTTGGGCAGAGGAAGTCTAGCTAAGCTGTACAGTGGCCTATTGAGGTTGCCAGGTTGGACAGAGCCAGTCTAGCTGAGCTGTACAGTGGCCTATTGAGGTTGCCAGGTTGGACAGAGCCAGTCTAGCTGAGCTGTACAGTGGCCTATTGAGGTTGCCAGGTTGTGCAGAGTCATTCTAGCTGAGCTGTACAGTGGCCTATTGAGGTTGCCAGGTTGTGCAGAGCCAGTCTAGCTGAGATGTACAGTGGCCTGTGTGGATTACAGTTCTCCACCAGTCAGTCGCAGACATTAATCCACTGGTTAGTGGGTCACTGGCTAGACTGGCCTAGGAACCGCCGGACAGATGAGTGTGTGTGTGTTGGGAAATCCTGACTGAGAAGTGGTCAGATAATTGGTGATACAGCACACACACACACACACACACAGTCAGAAGCCAGGCAGTCAGCTGATGACATCAACAGATCAGCAGGACAGCACTGACCACACACACACACACACACACACACACACACACACACACACACACACACACACACACACACACACACACACACACACACACACACACACACACACACACACACACACACACACACACACACACACACAGTCAGAAGCCAGGCAGTCAGCTGATGACATCAACAGATCAGCAGGACAGCACTGACCACACACACACACACACACACACACACACACACACACACACACACACACACACACACACACACACACACACACACACACACACACACACACAAGTGTAGAGTGAGGAGCTGATGAATGAGAGAGACAAAGGCAAAGTGAAGAAGAGGGAATGAGGAAGGGAGAGAGAAAGAGAGAAAGCGAGAGATTGAGTACCAGTTATGTCACTGATGACACTCTATCCTCCACTACTTTTGGCCAGAGCACGAGCCATTATAGACAACACTCTCAACCTAAACCCACCCCAGAACTGACCTGCATACATCTTATTCATGAATTATCTGGGCGTGTCACACTTAAATGTCTCCCCATGAATGTGTCTGGGTGATCTAATTAACAGCTGAGCCACAATACCCCTTATTCACACAATTTCCCTAGCCTCTCACACACACACACTTTAGAGCCATAGAGTTTGAAGAATGTATACAAGGCCTCGGGAGGAGCTGAACAGAGAATAAGATTCATCAACAGAGAGAACACGTTTGTGTGTGAGTACAGTACAGTAGAGTCCTTCTCTCATGACAGTGGTTGTTTAGATACGACCAGTTACAACGTGACTCCCATCATCCACTAACCTACTGTAATCTAATCATCTCACACACACCCTGTGAGCCCATTCTGTTGTATTAAATAGTCATGATAACGGACACTTTTCTATCAGTTAGACTGAGGATATGAATGAACTGGAGCAGCAAAAACACTCTGTTTTACTCTGTTCACACACACACACACACGCACGCACGCACGCACGCACGCACCCCCACACACACACACACACACACACACACACACACACACACACACACACACACACACACACACACACACACACACACACACACACACACACACACACACACACACTTAGACACACTTGATCATTAACCCTTGTGTGGGCTTGTTTAGAAGAGTGAGTGTTTCTGTGTGAGAACATAAAAGAGAGTAGAAGGGCCACAGCGGTGCTTAGATACTGCTGGAATGAGAGATGGAGGGAGAGACAGATGGAATGAGATATGGAGGGAGAGACAGATGGAATGAGATATGGAGGGAGAGACAGATGGAATGAGATATGGAGGGAGACAGATGGAATGAGAGATGGAGGGAGACAGATGGAATGAGATATGGAGGGAGAGACAGATGGAATGAGAGATGGAGGGAGAGACAGATGGAATGAGATATGGAGGGAGAGACAGATGGAGGGAGAGACAGATGGAATGAGATATGGAGGGAGAGACAGATGGAATGAGATATGGAGGGAGAGACAGATGGAATGAGAGATGGAGGGAGAGACAGATGGAATGAGAGATGGAGGGAGAGACAGATGGAATGAGAGATGGAGGGAGAGACAGATGGAGGGAGAGACAGACGGAATGAGATATGGAGGGAGAGACAGATGGAATGAGATATGGAGGGAGAGACAGATGGAATGAGATATGGAGGTAGAGACAGATGGAGGGAGAGACAGACGGAATGAGATATGGAGGGAGAGACAGATGGAATGAGATATGGAGGGAGAGACAGATGGAATGAGAGATGGAGGGAGAGACAGATGGAGGGAGAGACAGATGGAATGAGAGGCAGATGGAATGAGAGATGGAGGGAGAGGCAGATGGAGGGAGAGACAGACGGAATGAGATATGGAGGGAGAGACAGATGGAATGAGAGATGGAGGGAGAGACAGATGGAGGGAGAGACAGATGGAATGAGAGGCAGATGGAATGAGAGATGGAGGGAGAGGCAGATGGAATGAGAGATGGAGGGAGAGAGATGGAATGAGAGATGGAGGGAGAGACAGATGGAGGGAGAGACAGACGGAATGAGATATGGAGGGAGAGACAGATGGAATGAGAGATGGAGGGAGAGACAGATGGAATGAGAGATGGAGGGAGAGACAGATGGAATGAGAGGCAGATGGAATGAGAGATGGAGGGAGAGACAGATGGAATGAGATATGGAGGGAGAGACAGATGGAATGAGAGACAGATGGAGGGAGAGACAGACGGAATGAGATATGGAGGGAGAGACAGATGGAATGAGATATGGAGGGAGAGACAGATGGAATGAGATATGGAGGGAGAGACAGATGGAGGGAGAGACAGATGGAATGAGAGGCAGATGGAATGAGAGATGGAGGGAGAGACAGATGGAATGAGAGATGGAGGGAGAGACAGATGGAGGGAGAGACAGACGGAAAGAGAGATGGAGGGAGAGATGGAGGGAGAGACAGATGTAATGAGATATGGCGGGAGAGACAGATGGAGGGAGAGACATGGAAAGAGAGTAAAACTGCCATAGCCAAAAGGCTCAAGTCTGTTGGAATGAGAGAGCGATGGAGAGAAAAAGAGAGAGAATAAAAGAGTATGAGAGTGCCTTAGCATTTCTCAGAGACGGGCTGGAATGAGAGAGAACGAGAGAACAAAACTGTGAGAGCTACATATATCTACTCTGGCTGGCTGGAGATGAATGAAGAGAGAGAGAGTTGGAGTGAGAGAAAGAGAGTGAAAGAAAGAGAGAGTGAGGGCTACAGAGGGGGGAGTTGAATTCCAGCTATTGTTAGAATGCCTTAGCAACACAGCAAAGAGGGAGGTGTGTGTGTGTGTGTGTGTGTGTGTGTGTGTGTGTGTGTATGTGTGTGTGTGTGTGTGTGTGTGTGTGTGTGTGTGTGTGTGTGTGTGTGTGTGTGTGTGTGTGTGTGTGTGTGTGTGTGTGTGTGTGTGTGTGTGTGTGTGTGTGTGTGTGTGTGTGTGTGTGTGTGTGTGTGTGTGTGTGAGGTTACTGGGTTCTCTGCTGTGGTCTAGCGGTTGCTCTTGTAACTCTACTGTCTAATAAGCTAACCATTATGCAGCCACTTTAGCTAGCTATCGACAGTAGCCGTCTATTAGCATCAGCTAGCTTCAAGCTAACTGTCTGTAGCCTATCTCTGAGGGCTAGCATCAAGCTAACAGTCTATATGTTTTGGGGCTGGCATCAAACTAACTGTCTATCTGTGCTAGCATCAAGATAACAGTCTATATGTCTGGGGTGGGGACTAGCATCAAGCTAACGGCCTGTAGCCTATGTTGTTGGGGCTAGCATCAAGCTAACAGTTTAGCCTATGTCTGGGGGCTAGCATCAAGCTAACACCTCTATAACTGCCAGCTTCAAGCTAAATATCTGTACGCTCTGTGACTCAGAATATGTCTCTCTTTAGGACCCAGCAGGCATCTTTGAGCTGGTGGAGTTGGTGGGCAATGGAACCTACGGACAGGTGTACAAGGTAAGACACTTATTTCTCTCTCTCCTGGTCTCCCTCTCTCCCCCCTATCTGTTATCAGTAGGAAACAGTCATTTGTATCTGACAAGATGCAGAGGGATGTATATTCAGGACACAGGATATGACTGAGCGATTTCCCGTCTCTGCCTCTGTCAGTGGTTTATGTTTGATTGGCGTAATGGTGGTTTGGGTTCTCAGTTGCTCCAGTGTGTGCCCAAGTGTCACTGTCTTTGTGTCCAAACCTCCTTTCCTCTCCTTTCCTTTCCTCTCCTTTCTTTATTTTTCCTCTCCTTTCCTTTCCTCTGCTTTCTTTATCTTTCCTCTCCTTTCCTTTCCTCTCCTTTCTTTATCTTTCCTCTCCTTTCCTTCCCCCTTTTCCTCTCCTTTCCTTTCCTCTCCTTTCTTTATTTTTCCTCTCCTTTCCTTTCCTCTCCTTTCTTTATCTTTCCTCTCCTTTCCTTTCCTCTCCTTTCTTTATCTTTCCTCTCCTTTCCTTTCCTTTCCTCTCCTTTCTTTATCTTTCCTCTCCTTTCCTCTCCTTTCCTTTGCTCTCCTTTCCTCTCCTTTTAAAATTGTTTTCCTTTCCTCTCCTTTCCTCTCCTCTCCTGTGAAGTCATTCCTTTATAGATGCACATTTGTATATGTTGTTTCAACTGTGTTCATTAGGGATGGGAATTGCCAGGGGCCTTATGATATTATCACCATACTTACAGTAGGTGCCCATACGATATGTATTGCGATTCTCACGATTCTACATGTATTGCGATTTCGATACTGTGATTTTATTGCGATTCGATGTTCCAGACATATTGCTCACCGTATGTCTGCTGCAGGGAGACGAGAGAGAGCCATGCGAAAACAAAATAAAAGTCATGGAAATAAAAGTGCTGAAAACAAATTGGCTCCCAATTTAGAAAGATTGAGAACGAGTTATGAAAGTAATCTACTGGATTTTTGGTGCAGGTACAGCCAACTAGCGCAAAAATAATATTACCATATTGTCCAAACGTTACGATACAATATTTAGTCCAAAAATAATATCCTGATTATGTAACGGTATCGTTATTTTTCCCCCCTGTCACTAGTGTTCATGTTTGTGTATAATCGACTAGTGTGTGTGAAGGTCATGTTGGAATGGGGAGTAGAGATGGCTCTGATTGGATAAACAAAAGAGGTCAGCTAGAGGTCAACGCTGGCAGCCACAGATAAAGTTTGACAGCCTCTTCCGTGTGTGTGTTTCTGTGAGACTGTTGCATCTTGTGCATGTGTGTTTGTGTGTCTGCACGTGCTGGTGTGTGTTTGTGTGTCTGCGCGTGCTGGTGTGTGAGAGTTATGTGAGTTCAGTTATTGCTGACGATGCTCTCTGACTGAAAGTCACGCCTCATTTACTGAATGACATTCAGCCTGTCTGCTGTAATACACTACAGCCATATAGGCCCACTACTCTACTGCAGTTTACTGTAGTATATACTAACCCTGTCCCTGTCTACTGTAATACACTATAGCCATATAGACCTACTACTCTACTGCAGTTTACTGTAGTATATACTAACCCTGTCTGCTGTAATACACTATAGCCATATAGGCCTACTGCTCTACTGCAGTATACTGTAGTATATACTAACCCTGTCTGCTGTAATACACTACAGCCATATAGGCCCACTACTCTACTGCAGTTTACTGTAGTATATACTAACCCTGTCTACTGCAGTATACTGTAGTATATACTAACCCTGACCCTGTCTACTGTAATACACTATAGCCATATAGGCCTACTGCTCTACTGCAGTTTACTGTAGTATATACTAACCCTGTCTGCTGTAATACACTATAGCCATATAGGCCCACTACTCTACTGCAGTATACTGTAGTATATACTAACCCTGACCCTGTCTGCTGTAATACACTATAGCCATATAGGCCTACTCCTCTACTGCAGTATACTGTAGTATATACTAACCCTGTCTACTGCAGTATACTGTAGTATATACTAACCCTGTCTGCTATAATACACTATAGCCATATAGGCCTACTGCTCTATTGCAGTATACTGTAGTATATACTAACCCTGTCTGCTATAATACACTATAGCCATATAGGCCTACTGCTCTACTGCAGTATACTGTAGTATATACTAACCCTGTCTGCTGTAATACACTATAGCCATATAGGCCTACTGCTCTATTGCAGTATACTGTAGTATATACTAACCCTGTCTGCTGTAATACACTATAGCCATATAGGCCTACTGCTCTACTGCAGTATACTGTAGTATATACTAACCCTGTCTGCTGTAATACACTATAGCCATATAGGCCTACTGCTCTACTGCAGTATACTGTAGTATATACTAACCCTGTCTACTGTAATACACTATAGCCATATAGGCCTACTGCTCTACTGCAGTATACTGTAGTATATACTAACCCTGTCTGCTATAATACACTATAGCCATATAGGCCTACTGCTCTACTGCAGTATACTGTAGTATATACTAACCCTGTCTACTGTAATACACTATAGCCATATAGGCCTACTGCTCTACTGCAGTATACTGTAGTATATACTAACCCTGTCTACTGTAATACACTATAGCCATATAGGCCCACTGCTCTACTGCAGTATACTGTAGTATATACTAACCCTGTCTACTGCAGTATACTGTAGTATATACTAACCCTGTCTACTGTAATACACTATAGCCATATAGGCCTACTGCTCTACTGCAGTATACTGTAGTATATATTAACCCTGTCTACTGTAATACACTATAGCCATATAGGCCCACTGCTCTACTGCAGTATACTGTAGTATATACTAACCCTGTCTACTGCAGTATACTGTAGTATATACTAACCCTGTCTACTGTAATACACTATAGCCATATAGGCCCACTGCTCTACTGCAGTTTACTGTAGTATATACTAACCCTGTCTACTGCAGTATACTGTAGTATATACTAACCCTGTCTACTGTAATACACTATAGCCATATAGGCCTACTGCTCTACTGCAGTATACTGTAGTATATACTAACCCTGTCTACTGTAATACACTATAGCCATATAGGCCTACTGCTCTACTGCAGTATACTGTAGTATATACTAACCGTGTCTACTGTAATACACTATAGCCATATAGGCCTACTGCTCTACTGCAGTATACTGTAGTATATACTAACCCTGTCTACTGCAGTACACTGTAGTATATACTAACCCTAACCCTGTCTACTGTAATACACTATAGCCATATAGGCCCACTGTTCTACTGCAGTATACTGTAGTATATACTAACCCTGTCTACTGCAGTATACTGTAGTATATACTAACCCTGTGTACTGTAATACACTATAGCCATATAGGCCCACTGCTCTACTGCAGTATACTGTAGTATATACTAACCCTGTCTACTGTAATACACTATAGCCATATAGGCCCACTGCTCTATTGCAGTATACTGTAGTATATACTAACCCTGTCTACTGTAATACACTATAGCCATATAGGCCCACTGCTCTACTGCAGTATACTGTAGTATATACTAACCCTGTGTACTGTAATACACTATAGCCATATAGGCCTACTGCTCTACTGCAGTATACTGTA
>NC_092095.1:57190764-57195764 GCF_045679555.1 Salvelinus alpinus
CACACACACACACACACACACACACACACACACACACACAAGCTGGCACGCACACACACTTGGCAGTGTGTTCATTAGGCCCTCCTCCCCCGAGGCTACACGCTCCACTTACCCACAATGCACCCCTCACCCAGACCTCACTGGGTCAATTAGCCTGATATCAATAATGACTTCAGTGTGAGTGAGAGAGACAGGATTAGTGATGTCTGATGTATGTCAATAATGATATGCCTCTCCTCTCCTTAGCCTCCTCTCCTCTCCTTAGCCTCCTCTCCTCTCCTTAGCCTCCTCTCCTCTCCTTAGCCTTATCTTATCTTCCCTCCTCTCCGCTCTCCTCTCCTTAGCCTCCTCTCCTCTCCTTAGACTTCTCTCCTCTCTTTAACCTCCTCTCCTCTCTGTAGCCTTCTCTCCTCTCCTGTAGCCTTCTCTCCTCTCCTTAACCTCCTCTCCTTAGCCTCCTCTCCTCTCCCTAGTCTCCTCTCCTTAGCCTCCTCTCTTCTCCTTATCCTCCTCTCCTTAGCCTTATGTCCTCTCCTTAGCCTCCTCTCCTCTCCTTAGACTTCTCTCCTCTCTTTAACCTCCTCTCCTCTCTGTAGCCTTCTCTCCTCTCCTGTAGCCTTCTCTCCTCTCCTTAACCTCCTCTCCTTAGCCTCCTCTCCTCTCCCTAGTCTCCTCTCCTTAGCCTCCTCTCTTCTCCTTATCCTCCTCTCCTTAGCCTTATGTCCTCTCCTTAGCCTCCTCTCCTTAGTCCTCTCTCCTCTCCCTAGCCTGTCCTTAGCCCTCTCTCCTCTCTGTAGTCTCCTCTCCGTAGTCTCCTCTCCGTAGTCTCCTCTCCTTAGTCTCTTCTCCTTAGCCTCCTCTCCTTAGCCCTCTGTCCTCTCCTTAGCCTCCTCTCCTTAGCCCTCTCTCCTTTCCTTAGCCTCCTGTTCTTAGCCCTGTCTCCTCTCATTAGCCCTCTCTCCTCTCCTTAGCCTCCTCTCCTTAGCCCTCTCTCCTTTCCTTAGCCTCCTGTTCTTAGCCCTCTCCTCTCCTTAGCCTCCTGTCCTTAGCCCTCTCTCCTCTCCTTAGCCTCTTCTCCTTAGCCTCTTCTCCTTAGTCTCCTCTCCTTAGCCTCCTCTCCTTAGCCCTCTCTCCTCTCCTTATCCTCCTGTCCTTAGCCCTCTCTCCTCTCCTTATCCTCCTGTCCTTAGCCTCCTCTCCTCTCCTTAGCCCTCTCTCCTCTCCTTAGCCTCCTCTCATTAGCCCTCTCTCCTTTCCTTAGCCTCCTGTCCTTAGCCCTGTCTCCTCTCCTTAGCCTCCTGTCCTTAGCCCTGTCTCCTCTCCTTAGCCTCCTGTCCTTAGCCCTCTCTCCTCTCCTTAGCCCCCTCTCGTTAGCCTCCTCTTCTTAACCTTCTCTCCTCTCCTTAGTCTCCTCTCCTTAGCCCTCTCTCCTCTCCTTAGCCTCCTCTTCTTAGCCTTATGTCCTCTCCTTAGCCTCCTCTCCTTAGTCCTCTCTCCTCTCCTTAGCCTCCTGTCCTTAGCCCTCTCTCCTCTCCGTAGTCTCTTCTCCTTAGCCTCCTCTCCTTAGCCCTCTCTCCTCTCCTTAACCTCCTCTCCGTAGCCCTCTCTCCTCTCCTTAGTCTCCTCTCCTTAGCCCTCTCTCCTCTCCTTAGCCCTCTCTCCTCTCCTTAGTCTCCTCTCCTTAGCCTCCTGTCCTTAGCCCTCTCTCCTCTCCTTAGTCTCCTCTCCTTAGTCTCTTCTCCTTAGTGTCTACTCCTTTGCCTCCTCTCCTTAGCCCTCTCTCCTCTCCTTAGCCCTCTCTCCTCTCCTTAGTCTCCTCTCCTTTTGCCCCCTCTCGTTAGCCTCCTCTCCTCTCCTTTGCCTCCTCTCCTTTGCCTCCTCTCGTTAGCCTCCTCTCCTTAGCCTTCTCTCCTCTCCTTAGCCTCCTCTCCCCTCTCCTCTCCTTAGCCTCCTCTCCTTAGTCTCTTCTCTGTAGTCTTCTCTTCTCTCCTCTGTAGTATTCTCTCCTCTCCTCTCTGTAGTCGTCTCTCCTCTCTGTAGTCTTCTCTCCTCTCTGTAGTCTTCTCTCCTCTCTGTAGTCTTCTCTCCTCTGTAGTCTTCTCTCCTCTCTGTAGTCTTCTCTCCTCTCTGTAGTCTTCTCTCCTCTTCTCTCCTCTCTGTAGTCTTCTCTCCTCTCTGTAGTCTTCTCTCCTCTTCTCTCCTCTCTGTAGTCTTCTCTTCTCTCCTCTCTGTAGTCTCCTCTCCTCTCTGTATTCTTCTCTCCTCTCCTCTCTGTAGTCTTCTCTCCTCTGTAGTCTTCTCTCCTCTTCCCTCCTCTCTGTAGTCTTCTCTCCTCTCTGTAGTCTTCTCTCCTCTGTAGTCTCCTCTCCTCTCTGTAGTCTTCTCTCCTCTCTGTAGTCTTCTCTCCTCTTCTCTCCTCTCTGTAGTCTTCTCTTCTCTCCTCTCTGTAGTCTCCTCTCCTCTCTGTATTCTTCTCTCCTCTCCTCTCTGTAGTCTTCTCTCCTCTGTAGTCTTCTCTCCTCTTCTCTCCTCTCTGTAGTCTCCTCTCCTCTCTGTAGTCTTCTCTCCTCTCTGTAGTCTTCTCTCCTCTCCTCTCTGTAGTCTTCTCTCCTCTTCTCTCCTCTCTGTAGTCTTCTCTTCTCTCCTCTCTGTAGTCTTCTCTCCTCTCTGTAGTCTTCTCTCCTCTCCTCTCTGTAGTCTTCTCTCCTCTTCTCTCCTCTCTGTATTCTTCTCTCCTCTCCTCTCTGTAGTCTTCTCTCCTCTGTAGTCTTCTCTCCTCTTCCCTCCTCTCTGTAGTCTCCTCTCCTCTCTGTAGTCTTCTCTCCTCTCTGTAGTCTTCTCTCCTCTCTGTAGTCTTCTCTCCTCTGTAGTCTCCTCTCCTCTCTGTCGTCTTCTCTCCTCTCTGTAGTCTTCTCTCCTCTTCTCTCCTCTCTGTAGTCTTCTCTTCTCTCCTCTCTGTAGTCTCCTCTCCTCTCTGTATTCTTCTCTCCTCTCCTCTCTGTAGTCTTCTCTCCTCTCTGTAGTCTTCTCTCCTCTTCTCTCCTCTCTGTAGTCTTCTCTTCTCTCCTCTCTGTAGTCTCCTCTCCTCTCTGTATTCTTCTCTCCTCTCCTCTCTGTAGTCTTCTCTCCTCTGTAGTCTTCTCTCCTCTTCTCTCCTCTCTGTAGTCTCCTCTCCTCTCTGTAGTCTTCTCTCCTCTCTGTAGTCTCCTCTCCTCTCTGTAGTCTTCTCTCCTCTCCTCTCTGTAGTCTCCTCTCCTCTCTGTAGTCTTCTCTCCTCTCCTCTCTGTAGTCTCTTCTCCTCTCTGTAGTCTTCTCTCCTCTCCTCTCTGTAGTCTTCTCTCCTCTCCTCTCTGTAGTCTTCTCTCCATCCTTTTTCTCTCTTATTCCTCCCTACTGCATTTGATTCATTTTGTCATTTTGCCTAATTTATTTGTATGTCTCTCTCTGTCTTTCTTTGTCTCTCTCTGTCTTTCAGGGTCTCTCTCTGTCTCTGTCTCTGTCTGTGTCTCTGTCTGTGTCTCTTTGTCTGTCTCTCTCTGTCTGTCTCTCTCTGTCTGTCTCTCTGTCTCTCTCTGTCTGTCTCTCTGTCTCTCTCTGTCTGTCTCTCTCTGTCTCTCTCTCTTTCTCTGTACATCTCTTGTTGTTCATTTGACCTCCAGAACTGCTGGAGTGAAACACTGATTTGCTGAACCTGGCTCTTCAGCTCACACTGCGGACTGTGTGTATGTTAGTGGGTCTGTGCATGCCTCCGTGTGTTTACGTGTGCATATTTGTGCACGTCTCATCTTTAGAGTATATACTATACACAGCCTGTGTAGCTCCAGAGCACGGGCCTGGAGTATGCTGCTCTGCCTGCTGATCTGCCCGCTCAGGGCTCACCATGGCTGGGTTGTGCTGCTAGGAAAATCCCAGGCTTCAGGCCCAGAGGTATATGGAGAGAGAGTGGCTCTTTGATGCCCGGGGAATCATATAGGATAGAGAGGGGAGGGGAGGGGAGGATGTTTGGGTTCTATGGGGAGGTTGGGGGGCTTGGTGTGTGTAGCTGTGGAGGGGAGGATGTTTGGGTTCTATGGGGAGGTTGGGGGGCTTGGTGTGTGTAGCTGTGGAGGGGAGGATGTTTGGGTTCTATGGGGAGGTTGGGGGGCTTGGTGTGTGTAGCTGTGGAGGGGAGGATGTTTGGGTTCTATGGGGAGGTTGGGGGGCTTGGTGTGTGTAGCTGTGGAGGGGAGGATGTTTACATTTTGGGATGTGTGAGGCAGATGTGTCAACCTGCGATTTTTACATTTATATGTAGAGAGGAGAGTGGTGTGTATTTGTATGTATGTGTGTTTGGCACAATATGCAAACAGTATGCATTTCTTAGACTGGGTAGTCAGTGCAGGACGGAGGGAGGAATGGAAGGGGGAAGGGAGGGAGGGAGGGAGAAAGTGGTTTCTTTTCATCTTTCCCTCCTCTGGGGAAGAGGTTGCTGTGGTCTTGGAAATGGGGAAAAATACCAACCTTCAGTCATTCTGTCCATCCCATCACCCACTTACCCCCTCACCCCTAGCAGGACAATGCTCACTTCTTCTCCTCTCCTGATGTGTGTGTGTTGGCCACTGTACGTTGGACAGCCAGGCCTGTTGCTAGGCTACGGACAGGAAGTGTCCTGCATAGTAAATGTATCTGAGGGGATCTGTGTAATGGAGTTGGCAGTGGACGCACACACACACTCACACAAACACACACACACACACACAAGCAATTGCGCACACACACACTCGTCAACTGGTTGGTGCTATGAGGCTTGAGACAGCAGATCTAGGTCAGGAAGGCATGCGAGAATAACGAATTAACGAATGAAAAAGGGAACGGCGGTTTACATTCTGAATGAGTCGACTTAGGGAAGAGAAGGGCTTTCCTTGCTATGAGAGCTGACACACACACCCCACCAACGTGTGTGTGTTGGTGTGGACTTTGAGGTCCATAGACTGCTGTATTCTGGTAATTCTATTGTTTTT
>NC_092095.1:57200764-57240764 GCF_045679555.1 Salvelinus alpinus
TAATTCTTTCCAATGTGTCAAGTAATTATCTTTTTGTTTTCTCATGATTTGGTTGGGTCTAATTGTGCTGTTGTCCTGGGGCTCTGTGGGGTGTGTTTGTGTTTGTGAACAGAGCCCTAGGACCAGCTTGCTTAGGGGACTCTTCTCCAGGTTCATCTCTCTGTAGGTGATGGCTTTGTTATGGAAGGTTTGGGAATCGCTTCCTTTTAGGTGGTTGTAGAATTTAACGGCTCTTTTCTGGATTTTGATAATTAGTGGGTATCGGCCTAATTCTGCTCTGCATGCATTATTTGGTGTTCTACGTTGTACACGGAGGATATTTTTGCAGAATTCTGCATGCAGAGTCTCAATTTGGTGTTTGTCCCATTTTGTGAAATCTTGGTTGGTGAGCGGACCCCAGACCTCACAACCATAAAGGGCAATGGGCTCTATGACTGATTCAAGTATTTTTAGCCAGATCCTAATTGGTATGTTGAAATTTATGTTCCTTTTGATGGCATAGAATGCCCTTCTTGCCTTGTCTCTCAGATCGTTCACAGCTTTGTGGAAGTTACCTGTGGCGCTGATGTTTAGGCCGAGGTATGTATAGTTTTTTGTGTGCTCTAGGGCAACAGTGTCTAGATGGAATTTGTGGTCCTGGCGACTGGACCTTTTTTGGAACACCATTATTTTGGTCTTACTGAGATTTACTGTCAGGGCCCAGGTCTGACAGAATCTGTGCAGAAGATCTAGGTGCTGCTGTAGGCCCTCCTTGGTTGGTGACAGAAGCACCAGATCATCAGCAAACAGTAGACATTTGACTTCAGAGTCTAGTAGGGTGAGGCCGGGTGCTGCAGACTGTTCTAGTGCCCGCGCCAATTCGTTGATATATATGTTGAAGAGGGTGGGGCTTAAGCTGCATCCCTGTCTCACCCCACGACCCTGTGTGAAGAAATGTGTGTGTTTTTTGCCAATTTTAACCGCACACTTGTTGTTTGTGTACATGGATTTTATAATGTCGTATGTTTTACCCCCAACACCACTTTCCATCAATTTGTATAGCAGACCCTCATGCCAAATTGAGTCGAAGGCTTTTTTGAAGTCAACAAAGCATGAGAAGACTTTGCCTTTGTTTTGGTTTGTTTGGTTGTCAATTAGGGTGTGTAGGGTGAATACATGGTCTGTTGTACGGTAATTTGGTAAAAAGCCAATTTGACATTTGCTCGTACATTGTTTTCATTGAGGAAATGTACGAGTCTGCTGTTAATGATAATGCAGAGTATTTTCCCAAGGTTACTGTTGACGCATATTCCACGGTAGTTATTGGGGTCAAATTTGTCTCCACTTTTGTGGATTGGGGTGATCAGTCCTTGGTTCCAAATATTGGGGAAGATGCCAGAGCTAAGGACGATGTTAAAGAGTTTTAGTATAGCCAATTGGAATTTGTTGTCTGTATATTTGATCATTTCATTAAGGATACCATCAACACCACAGGCCTTTTTGGGTTGGAGGGTTTTTATTTTGTCCTGTAACTCGTTCAAGGTAATTGGAGAATCCAGTGGGTTCTGGTAGTCTTTAATAGTTGATTCTAGGATTTGTATTTGATCATGTATATGTTTTTGCTCTTTATTCTTTGTTATAGAGCCAAAAAGATTGGAGAAGTGGTTTACCCATACATCTCCATTTTGGATGGATAATTCTTCGTGTTGTTGTTTGTTTAGTGTTTTCCAATTTTCCCAGAAGTGGTTAGAGTCTATGGATTCTTCAATTACATTGAGCTGATTTCTGACGTGCTGTTCCTTCTTTTTCCGTAGTGTATTTCTGTATTGTTTTAGTGATTCACCATAGTGAAGGCGTAGACTCAGGTTTTCCGGGTCTCTATGTTTTTGGTTGGACAGGTTTCTCAATTTATTTCTTAGATTTTTGCATTCTTCATCAAACCATTTGTCATTGTTGTTCATTTTCTTTGGTTTTCTATTTGAGATTTTTAGATTTGACAGGGAAGCTGAGAGGTCAAATATACTGTTAAGATTTTCTACTGCCAAGTTTACACCTTCACTATTGCAGTGGAACGTTTTACCCAGGAAGTTGTCTAAAAGGGATTGAATTTGCTGTTGTCTAATTGTGTTTTGGTAGGTTTCCAAACTGCATTCCTTCCATCTATAGCATTTCTTAATGTTACTCAGTTCCTTTGGCTTTGATGCCTCATGATTGAGTATTGCTCTGTTCAAGTAGACTGTGATTTTGCTGTGGTCTGATAGGGGTGTCAGTGGGCTGACTGTGAACGCTCTGAGAGACTCTGGGTTGAGGTCAGTGATAAAGTAGTCTACAGTGCTACTGCCAAGAGATGAGCTATAGGTGAACCTACCATAGGAGTCCCCTCGAAGCCTACCATTGACTATGTACATACCCAGCGTGCGACAGAGCTGCAGGAGTTGTGACCCGTTTTTGTTGGTTATGTTGTCATAGTTGTGCCTAGGGGGGCATATGGGGGAGGGAATGCTGTCACCTGCAGGCAGGTGTTTGTCCCCCTGTGTGCTGAGGGTGTCAGGTTCTTGTCCAGTTCTGGCATTTAGGTCGCCACAGACTAATACATGTCCCTGGGCCTGGAAATGATTGATTTCCTCCTTCAGGATGGAGAAGCTGTCTTCATTAAAGTATGGGGATTCTAGTGGGGGGATATAGGTAGCACACAGGAGGACATTTTTCTCTGTTAAGATAATTTCCTTTTGAATTTCTAGCCAAATGTAAAATGTTCCTGTTTTGATTAATTTAATGGAGTGAGTTAGGTCTGCTCTATACCAAATTAGCATTCCCCCTGAGTCCCTTCCCTGTTTCACACCTGGTAGTTTGGTGGATGGGACTACCAGCTCTCTGTAACCTAGAGGGCAACCAGTGGGTCCGTCTCCTCTGTACCAGGTTTCTTGCAGGATGACAATGTCTGCATTACCGATTTCTTTGGTGAAGTCCGGGTTCCTGCTCTTTAGGCCAAAGGCAGATGACCTCAGGCCTTGGATATTCCAGGATGATATAGTGAAGGCTTTTTGTTCCATAAAGTGTCCAATGTTGTTGGTCGTGGTTTGGCCTCAGGCCAGTAAGTGTGAGCAGAGCCTGCTGAGCATCTGGTACATGCCGTTGGCTTGGGCGAGTGTAAGAGTGGGGGTTGGGCCTGTTTGCCCGCTCACTACCTGGGCGTATGTGTGACTTCCATGTTGATGCCCTCTCTGCGGGGGTGGGGTGCATGGGGTGGGCAGGAGTGGCATAGGTCTGATCTGAGGGGGCCTAAATTGGGTGTGGGCATGGTTGATGTGGGGGGGTGTTGATTGGTTGGGGTGGGGGTGTGTCTGGGGGTGCTGTGGTCTGGATGTAGGTCCTCTTGGCGTGGGTCCTCTATGTGTAGGTCCAGGGTGGGGTGCTGAAGGTCTTGGAGGGTGTCTCGCTGGTCTGGGTGGGGTGTCTATTGATCTGTTGCTCCTGTGTGAAGTGTTGGGGCTGCGTTTGAGAGCGATGTCCTTTAGAGTCCGGGCAAAGGTGGGCACTGCTGCCTTGTAGAGGTGGACCTGGTCATAGAGGCTGTTCAAGTCCAGGGTGGAGTGGTGGGCCAGGAAAACATTTGGTTTTGAGGCACAGTCACGGGAGATGCTTGCGTTTACCCGCTGTATTGTAGCAGGGTGGAAGTCTTTTCGTGGTAGCAGGGTGGAGATAACCACTTGTGCATTGGGGAAAGTAGAAGAAGCTTTTTCAATCACTCCCTTCAGTGCTGTGGCCACCCTTTCCTGCTGTGCTCTCAGGTCGTTTGTGCCTGTGTGTATTATTATGTGGCTAGGTGAGCCTAGTTTGTCCTCAGACAGAAGGTCTAGGGCGCACTGGGTGTTTGGACACCAGAGTTTAGATACACTGTGTTTGGGAAAAAGTTTTTTTTCTTCTATAAATTTCCCATTTGAGTCCATAAGGAGAAAAATCTGTGTCTTGTGTTTGTCCTCAGTGGGTGTGGGGGGGTTGTCAGGAGGGCTATCAGGGTGGCTGACAGGGGGGGTGCTCAGGGGGGGTGAGAGCTGCTGGGCTTGGGGTTTTTCTTTTGTCTGTTCTGCTGTGATGTTGACTCTATGGTCAGGGTCTGGTGTGGACTGTTCTGCTGTGGTGTCGAGACTTTTGTCGGGTGATGAGGTGGGCTGTTCTGCTGGCTTCTCTGTGGGGATGGCCACCTCCCTAGTGGGTTGTTCTCTGTCACATGCCATCCCCCTCAACCTCTCCTCCAGCAGTCTGATCCTCTCCTCCATCCCCCTCTCCCTCTCCTCCAGCAGTCTGATCCTCTCCTCTAGTGCTCTGTTCTGCTCCTGCTCCTGCTTCTGCTCTTTCTCCAGTTGAAGTTGTCTCTTAACTGTCCAGAGTCCAGATGTGTCTCTCTCCACCTCCAGCTCTCCTGGTCTGGTTAAGGGGGTGTTGTTGTGCTGGACTGTTGTCTGGGTCTGTGCTGACTGGAGTGTAATCACCTGCTGTTCCAGCTCAACCTGCCTTACCTCCAGCTGGGTGAATTTATCCTTCATTTCAATGAGGGAGAAGTGCTCTGTACTGGGAGGTTGACTGTCTGCTGAGGGTTGCTCGTCTGTGGGGTTATATGATGAAGAGTTTTGGTCTGACCCGCTTGGGGTGGGGGTATCTTTATCAAGGGAGAGCTTCTCCTGCTGGGCTAATTCTTTGATTAGGTGAAAGTCCAGCTGAAACTGTTTGGGGTTGCCCTGTACCAATACTGTTCCAGACTTATATAGATTTATGTTAGCTGACTCAGAGTCCTCGTTGTCAAGTATCCTGAGTTTCCACCCCTCGTTAACCCCCCCTCTCTTAACAGAGGGGTAGTGTGCTAATATAGCACTGTGCCATGCCAGGGGATGGTTTGTGTGGAAGATAAGGTTGCTGATGTTCCCATTTTTGTAATAGTCAGCAAAAAGTGTCTCTTGATTTTCCATAAGGAGCTTCATTTTGTGCTCTTTTCTTGCCTTGTCATTCTTTACACTCCCAGGGTACTGTATTTTAATTACCTCTGAACAGCAGGAGGGAGCTTCTAAGGCCTCTCCATTTGGTTGGGGTAGACTATTCGACTCTCCTGCCATTGTTGAGCTAATGGTCTTTGACACCTCTCACTTGACACGTCAGTGCTAGTTGAAGCTGTATCAAGCTTGGCAATTATGTTTCATTCAATGCTTATAAAGTAATGTCATGTATTTTTCTTCTTGGCTTTTGGCAATAGAATATAGTTTCAGACTAAACATTACTCACTCAGTTCCAGGTTGGGTGGTGTTTTCAGGTTACTGTTGTTTTCCAGAGAATTTGCTGTGTAATAATCCTTGGTAGTTGTGAATCTTTCAGGTGATTCCGTAATTCCGTCCAAAATCAGGTTGTAGGTTTTGAGTTTTGATTTGAATTTAGGGTTATGTTGTAGAGGGTAGCATCCTGTATGTGTTCCTGACAAAAAATCCAAGTTTAACTAACTCTAAATCTATATTTTTTAAAGAAAATGCTGAAAAATGCAGGAGCTCATCTGATCATGACCTCTCTCTCTCTCTCTCTCTCTTTCATCTCTCTCTCTCTCTCTCTCTCTCTCTCTCTCTCTCTCTCTCTCTCTCTCTCTCTCTCTCTCTCTCTCTCTCTCTCTCTCTCTCTCTCTCTCTCTCTCTCTCTCTCTTCTCTCTCTCTCTCTCTCTCTCTCTCTCTCTCTCTCTCTCTCTCTCTCTCTCTCTCTCTGTCTGTTTCTCTCTCTCTCTCTCTCTCTCTGTCTGTTTCTCTCTCTCTGTTTCTCTCTCTCTCTCGTCTGTTTCTCTCTCTCTCTCTCTCTCTGTTTCTCTCTCTCTCTGTTTCTCTCTCTCTCTCTCTCTCTCTCTCTCTCTCTCGTCTGTCTCTCTCTCTGTCTCTCTCTCTCGCGCTGTCTCTCTCTCGCAGAGTGACCTGTGGTCTCTGGGTATAACAGCTATAGAAATGGCAGAAGGAGCACCTCGTAAGTATGGACACACACACACACACACACACACACACACACACACACACACACACACACACACACACACACACACACACACACACACACACACACACACACACACACACACACACACACACACACACACTGGTATTAACCCTTTTCTGTCCCTCTGCAGCACTTTGTGACATGCACCCAATGAGAGCTCTCTTCCTCATCCCACGAAACCCCGCCCCCAGACTCAAGTCCAAGAAGTGGTGAGTCTGCATCACACACACACACACACACACACACACACACACACACACACACACACACACACACACACACACACACACACACACACACACACACACACACACACACACACTAATATCCTGATTATTATGAAATAATAATAATAATTAATAACGTTCAGGTCTAAGAAGTTCCAGTCGTTCATTGAGAGTTGCTTGGTGAAGAGCCATGGTCAGAGACCCAACACAGAGCAGCTGTTGAAGCACCCCTTCATCAGAGAGCTGCCCAACGAACGACAGATCCGCATCCAGCTGAAGGACCACATCGACAGAACCAAGAAGAAACGTGGAGAGAGGGGTGAGACAGATATCAGTAGTCTGGAACACAAATAGATGGTCCTGTATGATGCTCACTTCTCCTCCTGAAAGATCTGATGTGTTAGGCCACTTCTCTTCCTGAGAGATCTGATGTGTTTGGTCACTTCTCTTCCTGAGAGATCTGATGTGTTTGGTCACTTCTCCTCCTGAGAGATCTGATGTGTAGGTCACTTCTCCTCCTGAGAGATCTGATGTGTAGGTCACTTCTCCTGAGAGATCTGATGTGTTAGGTCACTTCTCCTCCTGAGAGATCTGATGTGTTTGGTCACTTCTCCTCCTGAGAGATCTGATGTGTTAGGTCACTTCTCCTCCTGAGAGATATGATGTGTTTGGTCACTTCTCCTCCTGAGAGATCTGATGTGTTGGTCACTTCTCCTCCTGAGAGATCTGATGTGTTAGGTCACTTCTCCTCCTGAGAGATCTGATGTGTTTGGTCACTTCTCCTCCTGAGAGATCTGATGTGTTATGCCACTTCTCCTCCTGAGAGATCTGATGTGTTGGTCACTTCTCCTCCTGAGAGATCTGATGTGTTAGGTCACTTCTCCTCCTGAGAGATCTGATGTGTTAGGTCACTTCTCCTGAGAGATCTGATGTGTTGGTCACTTCTCCTCCTGAGAGATCTGATGTGTAGGTCACTTCTCCTGAGAGATCTGATGTGTAGGTCACTTCTCCTGAGAGATCTGATGTGTAGGTCACTTCTCCTGAGAGATCTGATGTGTTAGGTCACTTCTCCTCCTGAGAGATCTAATGTGTTTGGTCACTTCTCCTCCTGAGAGATCTGATGTGTAGGTCACTTCTCCTCCTGAGAGATCTGATGTGTAGGTCACTTCTCCTGAGAGATCTGATGTGTTTGGTCACTTCTCCTCCTGAGAGATCTGATGTGTTTGGTCACTTCTCCTCCTGAGAGATCTGATGTGTTTGGTCACTTCTCCTACTGAGAGATCTGATGTGTGGGTCACTTCTCCTCCTGAGAGATCTGATGTGTTTGGTCACTTCTTCTCCTGAGAGATCTGATGTGTAGGTCACTTCTCCTGAGAGATCTGATGTGTTTGGTCACTTCTCCTCCTGAGAGATCTAATGTGTTTGGTCACTTCTCCTCCTGAGAGATCTGATGTGTAGGTCACTTCTCCTGAGAGATCTGATGTGTTAGGTCACTTCTCCTCCTGAGAGATCTGATGTGTTAGGTCACTTCTCCTCCTGAGAGATCTAATGTGTTTGGTCACTTCTCCTCCTGAGAGATCTGATGTGTAGGTCACTTCTCCTCCTGAGAGATCTGATGTGTAGGTCACTTCTCCTGAGAGATCTGATGTGTTTGGTCACTTCTCCTCCTGAGAGATCTGATGTGTTTGGTCACTTCTCCTCCTGAGAGATCTGATGTGTAGGTCACTTCTCCTGAGAGATCTGATGTGTAGGTCACTTCTCCTGAGAGATCTGATGTGTAGGTCACTTCTCCTGAGAGATCTGATGTGTAGGTCACTTCTCCTGAGAGATCTGATGTGTTAGGTCACTTCTCCTCCTGAGAGATCTGATGTGTAGGTCACTTCTCCTGAGAGATCTGATGTGTAGGTCACTTCTCCTGAGAGATCTGATGTGTAGGTCACTTCTCCTGAGAGATCTGATGTGTTAGGTCACTTCTCCTCCTGAGAGATCTAATGTGTTTGGTCACTTCTCCTCCTGAGAGATCTGATGTGCTAGGCCACTTCTCCTCCTGAGAGATCTGATGTGTTAGGTCACTTCTCCTCCTGAGAGATCTAATGTGTTTGGTCACTTCTCCTCCTGAGAGATCTGATGTGCTAGGCCACTTCTCCTCCTGAGAGATCTGATGTGCTAGGCCACTTCTCCTCCTGAGAGATCTGATGTGTTTGGTCACTTCTCCTCCTGAGAGATCTGATGTGTTTGGTCACTTCTCCTCCTGAGAGATCTGATGTGTTAGGTCACTTCTCCTCCTGAGAGATCTGATGTGTTTGGTCACTTCTCCTCCTGAGAGATCTGATGTGTTTGGTCACTTCTCCTCCTGAGAGATCTGATGTGTTTGGTCACTTCTCCTACTGAGAGATCTGATGTGTTTGGTCACTTCTTCTCCTGAGAGATCTGATGTGTTAGGTCACTTCTCCTGAGAGATCTGATGTGTTTGGTCACTTCTCCTCCTGAGAGATCTGATGTGTTTGGTCACTTCTTCTCCTGAGAGATCTGATGTGTAGGTCACTTCTCCTGAGAGATCTGATGTGTTAGGTCACTTCTCCTCCTGAGAGATCTGATGTGTTAGGTCACTTCTCCTCCTGAGAGATCTAATGTGTTTGGTCACTTCTCCTCCTGAGAGATCTGATGTGTTTGGTCACTTCTCCTCCTGAGAGATCTGATGTGTTAGGTCACTTCTTCTCCTGAGAGATCTGATGTGTTTGGTCACTTCTCCTCCTGAGAGATCTGATGTGTAGGTCACTTCTCCTGAGAGATCTGATGTGTTTGGTCACTTCTCCTCCTGAGAGATCTGATGTGTAGGTCACTTCTCCTGAGAGATCTGATGTGTTAGGCCACTTCTCCTCCTGAGAGATCTGATGTGTTTGGTCACTTCTCCTCCTGAGAGATCTGATGTGTTATGCCACTTCTCCTCCTGAGAGATCTGATGTGTTAGGTCACTTCTCCTCCTGAGAGATCTGATGTGCTGGGCCACTTCTCCTCCTGAGAGATCTGATGTGTTAGGTCACTTCTCCTCCTGAGAGATCTGATGTGTTAGGTCACTTCTTCTCCTGAGAGATCTGATGTGTTTGGTCACTTCTCCTCCTGAGAGATCTGATGTGTAGGTCACTTCTCCTGAGAGATCTGATGTGTTTGGTCACTTCTCCTCCTGAGAGATCTGATGTGTAGGTCACTTCTCCTGAGAGATCTGATGTGTTAGGCCACTTCTCCTCCTGAGAGATCTGATGTGTTTGGTCACTTCTCCTCCTGAGAGATCTGATGTGTTATGCCACTTCTCCTCCTGAGAGATCTGATGTGTTAGGTCACTTCTCCTCCTGAGAGATCTGATGTGCTGGGCCACTTCTCCTCCTGAGAGATCTGATGTGTTAGGCCACTTCTCCTCCTGAGAGATCTGATGTGCTGGGCCACTGTAACCAACTGGTGTTTTCTTCTGCAGATGAGACAGAATATGAGTACAGCGGGAGTGAAGAGGAGGAAGAGGAGCGAGACGTGGGGGAGCCAAGGTAACACACACACACACACACACACACACACACAACAAACACAGTCTCTCATTGGCCCATTTTCCACTCACACTCTCTTCTGAATGGTCCTTCCCCAGCTCCATCATCAACATCCCCGGTGAGTCGACGTTAAGGCGGGACTTCCTGCGTCTGCAGCTGGCCAATAAGGAACGCTCTGAGGCTCTGAGGCGGCAGCAGTTGGAACAACAGCAGAACGAGGAACACAAGCGCCTCCTACTGGCCGAACGACAGAAACGCATAGAGGAGCAGAAAGAACAGAGGAGGAGACTGGAGGAGGTAGGACACACTCACGCATACACACACACACACACACACACCCACGCACACACACACACACACATGTTTACCTCTCTTTTTCTGTCCAACAGCAACAGCGTAGGGAGCGTGAGTTGAGGAAGCAGCAGGAGAGAGAACAGAGAAGACGCTATGAAGAGATGGAACAACTACGGAGAGATGAGGAGAGGAGGCATGCGGAGAGAGAACAGGTACACACTTTGACTTCCTCCTGAAGTTCTCTTGTTTAGTGTATAGGAGTATCTCTGTCTCTTGTTCTCTCTGTGCCTCACTCTCTCCTTCCCTCTGTGCTACATTAGGAGTACATCTCTGTCTGACTCTCTCTTTCTGTTTCCTGTTCTCTCCTTCCCTCCACGCTGCGTTGTGATAGGAGTATATCCGTAGACAGCTGGAGGAGGAACAGAGACAGTTAGAGATCCTACAGCAACAGCTACTACAGGAGCAGGCCCTACTGCTGGTAACACTGTTACCCCTGCATGTATATATATATATACCCCTGACCTCTCACCCCTGACCCCTCAATAACTTCTACAGGAGCAGGCCCATTGTTTACCTGCATGTCTACATCTACTGACCCCCATCCTCTGAAGTCTGACCTCTCACCCCTGACCCCTCAATAACTTCTACAGGAGCAGGCCCATTGTTTACCTGCATGTCTACATCTACCTACCCCCATCCTCTGACGTCTGACCCCTCAACCCTGTGAAACTACAGCCACAGAGCCTGTGGTGTAAACCTGTACTTTGTCCCTGTGTCCAGTGTTTGTTGTTCCTCGTTCCGCCCCATTAAATCACATCACATGTTATTTGTAACATGTGCCGAACACAACAGGTGTTACCGTGAAATGCCCTTAACCAACAATGCAGTTCAAGAAAAGTTAAGAAAATATTTACTAAATAAACTAAAGTGAAAAAGTGAATTACATAACAATAATGAGGCTACATACAGGGGGTACCGGTACCGAGTCGATGTGCGGGGTACAGGTTAGTCCAGGTCATTTGTACATGGATCATGAAACTTCCCTGTGAGCCCTGTCCTGTCTGGATCCTATTGGTCAACCTGTCCTGTCTGGATCCTATTGGTCAACCTGTCCTGTATGGATCCTATTGGTCAACCTGTCCTGTCTGGATCCTATTGGTCAACCTGTCCTGTATGGATCCTATTGGTCAACCTGTCCTGTATGGAGTGATGCTATTGGTCATGTGTGTCATGTGTCTCTGTTGCTTGGCTCTGTGCTGTCATCATAGTGATTTGGTTAAGATCGGATAATAACAGCCTTCTGTGTGTGTGTGTGTGTGTGTGTGTGTGTGTGTGTGTGTGTGTGTGTGTGTGTGTGTGTGTGTGTGTGTGTGTGTGTGTGTGTGTGTGTGTGTGTGTGTGTGTGTGTGTGTGTGTGTGTGTCCATAGGAGTATAAGCGTAAGCAGATTGAGGAACAACGTCAAGCCGAGAGACTACAGAGACAGTTACAACAGGAGGTAACACTTGGTTGTTATGATGATGTCATATAACAATGTTGTTGAATAATTGAAGAGATGGTAAACTGTTGTCTATTTGTTTTGTAGAGAGCCTACCTGGTGTCTCTACAGCAGCAGCAGCAGCAACAACAACAACAACAAAACCAAGATGGCCGACCAGGCGAGAAGAAAGCGCTGTATCACTATAAAGACTCAGCTAGTCCTACTGACAAACCTGCATGGGCTAAAGAGGTACACACACACAGGCCAGGTGTCTACACTGATAGTTTCTACAGACAGAAGCAGAAGGGTTCGAGAGAAGATGCTGGAGAGACTCTGGTCTCTGGACAACATTCATAACTGAAGTTCATGAGTACAGTCTCAGTCGAACTACAACATTGTCTGTATAGTGGTGCATACACCGTGGATTGGAACAAGATATTGTGTTCTTCTGTTACAGTTCTCGTGTGTGTTTTATATTTGATGTGTGTGTTTGAAGTGTGCATGTGTGAATTGGTCTCTGTTCACGTGTGTGTGTGTGTGTGTGTGTGTGCTTGTGTTTAACTTCTGCCCCACCTTGTCTCCAGGTCCTGAAGCAGCAGACACAGCCCCAGAGCCACTCACCCCGCCCATTCCTCAGACAAAGCCACTCCTTCAACCAACCTTCATCCTCCATTCCCTCCCACGCCAACCCCCCTCGCCGATCCCCCTCCAACCCCACCCGCCCCCCTCACATCCGTATCACCCTGGAGACCAGTGATCTAGTAGATCCCGTTCTGAAACAGGAGATCAGCCAGCAGGTTAGAGAGATGAGAGCTCAGAAAGCCGGTCAGAGGGTGTTCAGACAGAAAGAAAGAGGACGCAATACCAGAGCCAACCACCAGGGGGTAGTACAACACAACAACCAGGGACCAAAAGGGCCTAGCCGAGCCGGTCAGAAAGCTGGTCAGCAAGAGCGAGGACGCAGTCTCAAACCTAAACACCAACGGCCACAACACAACTCCAACCAGAGGCCACAGCATAATGGGAAGGGGCAACAGGCTGGCTTTAACCGAGGCCCCAGCCCTAACCCCAACCCCAACCAGTCCCGAAAACAGAGCCCCATCTCTAATCCCCAAGCCCCTAAACAAGAGGCACTCAATGGTCCAGTCTGGGTACCCAGCTCCAGCCCCAACCAGGGACATAACCTGGGGGTAAATGACCAGGGGCAGATATGGGTCAGTGGCCGTAGTGGCAGTTCCATCTCCCCCTGTCGTAGAATAGACATAGAAAGAAATGACATAGATGTAGAAATAGACTCCTCTTCCACCTCTCATTCTAATTCTTCTTTCCTCTACCCCGCTCCTGATCATGATCTTAGAGGCAGCTCTCTGTTTCCCTGTCGTGTACTAGATGTAGAAATAGATGAACTAGATATAGAAATGGAGGAACTAGAAAAGAGGGAGTTGGAATGTTGGAGGTATAGAGAGGAGGGGAGGGAATGGAGGGAAAGGGGTAGAGAGGGAGGTGTGGGGGGGTTGAGGATGGCTTCCAGCCATGAGAGTCTGTTGGGATCCTATGGGGATCATACGAACTCTAACCTCTACCCCCGACCCCTAAACCCTGACCTCTCAGCCTCTGCACCGGCAGGCCGGCTACGCCCTTTCCTGTCCTCCAAGCAGAGTCCGTTCCTCCAAGTCCCCGGTTGGGCACCTCCCCCTCTGAACAGAGTGAGGTCAGACGTCAGTGATGATGATGATGATGAGGTCGCAACCTCTAACCTGGACCTGTACTCCTCTGCGCCAGCTAACATGCTCAGATCACACCTGGCCCAGGCCATGCCCATCAGACCCAAGCAGTCATCCCTCTCGCGGTCCTCCCACTCTTTCTCCCACCTTCGTTCTCCTGGTAAGCGCTCAGGTCCTCTGAAACAGTTAGTTTTAGCCTTAAATTGGATGGGCCTCTCGCCCCGAGGGTCAACTAGATCCTCACCCCAAACCTCAGCCGGAATCTCCCCCTCACACTCCCGACCTGAGTCCCCATGTCATCTCTCCCTCAATTCCCCTCCAGCTCCATTCTACCACTCCCCGAATCTCACACCCTGCTCCTCCCCCTACCTCACCCCTATGTGTTCTCCTCACCCCTCCCCCGGTGGCTCCCCCTTCGGCTCCCAGTCCCAGCTCACTATCAGACCACTAGCTGCTAGCCACTAGCCACACACACACACACACACACACACACACACACACACACACACACACACACGCACACACGCACACGCACACGCACACACACACACATATATTCTTTATTCTTTATTATATTTGTAGATAAAGCTAAACATTATATATTTTCTATATTTTATACTATTTTGTACTACAACATAGTTTCAACTTCATATAGCTCAGTTGGTTCATCCTTCCCACCTACCTCCGATAGTCTCCAGTCCAATCAAAACAGATATCAAGAAGAACCAGCCCCCCCCACTCCTTCCCTGTCAGGGTGCCTCAGCTCCCCCTACCCCTAACCCCCCCCCCCCCCAACCGCCCCTCGATCTGGAGGGTGATGATGTCACAGCAAGGACTCCATATGTATCACGTCCTGTTTACGGTCAGTTAGCCAATTGCAGTTCAGCTTGGTGGTGGGTGCTGGCCAATCAGGTCTCAGCTGGGTGCTGGGTGGAGGCCAATCAGGACTCACTTTAGTTCTTGCCAATCGGTGGTGGACTATATTTTCTCTGGGATCACAGACCAACATGGATTCTCAACCTTTCAGATTCTCTTTTCTGCTAGAATGATACCCTCCAACTCCTTCTCTCCTCCATCCCCCTGTCTTCCTCTACTCCATCCCCCTCTCCGCCTCTCCTCCATCCCCCTCTCTGCCTCTCCTCCATCCCCCTCTCCTCCTCTCCTCCATCCCCCTCTCCGCCTCTCCTCCATCCCCCTCTCCTCCTCTCCTCCATCCCCCTCTCTGCCTCTCCTCATCCCCCTCTCCTCCATCCCCCTCTCCGTCCTCTTCGTCCGTCTCTGTCAGTTGAATTTAGAAAGAGTTTAAATGCAGCAGCTGGCGCAATTAACCCTTCGCTCTCTATCTCCCCTTCTCTCTCTATCTCCCCTTCTCTCTCTATCTCCCCTTCTCTCTCTATCTCCCCTTCTCTCTCTATCTGCCCTTCTCTCTCTATCTGCCCTGCTCTCTCTATCTCCCCTTTCTCTCTCTATCTCCCCTTCTCTCTCTATCTCCCCTTCTCTCTCTATCTCCCCTTCTCTCTGTATCTCCCCTTCTCTCTCTATCTCCCCTTCTCTCTCTATCATCCCCTTCTCTCTCTGTATCTCCCCTTCTCTCTCTATCTCCCCTTCTCTCTCTATCTCCCCTTCTCTCTCTATCATCCCCTTCTCTCTCTATCATCCCCTTCTCTCTCTGTATCTCCCCTTCTCTCTCTATCTCCCCTTCTCTCTCTATCTCCCCTTCTCTCTCTGTATCTCCCCTTCTCTCTGTATCTCCCCTTCTCTCTCTATCTCCCCTTCTCTCTCTATCTCCCCTTCTCTCTCTATCATCCCCTTCTCTCTCTGTATCTCCCCTTCTCTCTCTATCTCCCCTTCTCTCTCTATCTCCCCTTCTCTCTCTATCATCCCCTTCTCTCTCTATCATCCCCTTCTCTCTCTATCTCCCCTTCGCTCTCTATCTCCCCTTCTCTCTCTATCTCCCCTTCTCTCTCTATCTCCCCTTCTCTCTCTATCTCCCCTTCTCTCTCTATCTCCCCTTCTCTCTCTATCTCCCCTTCTCTCTCTATCTCCCCTTCTCTCTCTATTTCCCCTTCTCTCTCTATCTCCCCTTCTCTCTCTCTCTCTATCTCCCCTTCTCTCTCTATCTCCCCTTCTCTCTCTATCATCCCCTTCTCTCTCTATCTCCCCTTCGCTCTCTATCTCCCCTTCTCTCTCTATCTCCCCTTCTCTCTCTATCTCCCCTTCTCTCTGTATCTCCCCTTCTCTCTGTATCTCCCCTTCTCTCTCTATCTCCCCTCTCTCTATCTCTATCTCCCCTTCTCTCTCTATCTCCCCTTCTCTTTCTATCTCCCCTTCTCTCTCTATCTCCCCTTCTCTCTCTATCTCCCCTTCTCTCTCTATCTCCCATTCTCTCTCCATCATCCCCTTCTCTCTCCATCTCTCTGTTACAGCTTGTAGAGGAGTACCAGTTGATTCTAACCATTAATTGCATGATTGATTGCTCGGATCAACATGCAATGATGAGCCTGCCTCAGAACACTGTGGACAACAGCGTATTAACCTGTTGGTAATGTCCAGTTATTCTAATAATGATGACGATGTGTGTCAGGTGGAGGAGCGGTCCAAGCTGAACAGACAGAGTTCTCCGGCGCTGCAGCATAAGGCCGTGTCCAGCCGGGTCTCTGAGGCCTCCCTGCCTCCTCGCTCCGAGTCCTTCAGCACTGCAGGGATGCAGCCGGCCCGTACCCCACCAACACACCGCCCAGTTGAACCACAGGTGTGTGTCTGTCCCTCCTGTCGTCTGTCTGTCTCTCTCTCTGTGTGTGGGTGTTGACAATTACAAATATACAATATACCTACAACATATAACTGTATTTGATATCGCATACTAGTATGCTGTAGCCTATAGTACAGTCAACAAGCAGTATGTCTATCTGCTGGAATTAGAAAATGACAACGGACATTCCCGTAATTCAGTGTTTTATCTCATTCTCTCTCTCTAGATGGCCCACCTGATCCCAGTGAAGACTATGACAGGCTCTCAGTCTCTGCAGGAGAGCACAGGAGGAGAGGCGGGGGGGATGGGGAGGAGAGGGGAGGAGGGGGGAGGCATGCCCCCCCGTCAGAACTCTGACCCCACCTCTGACTCTAACCCCGCCCCTCCACTTCGTACCACTAGCCGAGAGGACGATGAGCTTCCCCCTAAGGTCCCTCAGAGAACCACCTCGATCTCCCCAGCCCTGATGAGGAAAAACTCCCCCAACGGACAGGGACTCATACGAGCCAGGTGTGTGTGTGTGTGTGTGTGTGTGTGTTTGTGTGTGTGTGTGTGTGTGTGTGTGTGTGTGTGTGTGTGTGTGTGTGTGTGTGTGTGTGTGTGTGTGTGTGTGTGTGTGTGTGTGTGTGTGTGTGTGTCAGGGTCGGGCTCAATTCCATTTAAATTCCAGTCAAGTCAGGAAGTGGACTGACATTGCTTTTCACTTCAATGCTTTTCAACGAGGAATTGGAATTCGGTTTACTTTCTGAAATGAAATGGCGTTGACCCCAACCCTGGTGTTTGTGTACTGTGTATGTAGTAACAGTGTGTGTGTGTGTGTGTGTATTAACTGTGTGTGTGTGTGTGTGTTCTTTCAGTAATCCAGACCTGAGAGCATCAGAGTTGTGTCTGGATACTGCTCTACAGAGGTCCTCTCACTCCTCCTCCTCATCCTCACCTTCATCACAGAGAGGTACACACACACACACACACACACACACACACACACACACACACACACACACACACACACACACACACACACACACACACACACACACACACACACACACACACACACACACACACACACACACACACACACACACACACACACACACACACACACACATATATGTGACTGATGAATACATGTATTTGTCTATTGATACGCTTTGTGAATGTTGATGCTGACTCCTCCCTTATGCTGTGATAGGTCCACCAGTCCAGGAGACCTCCCCCCCAGCAGAAGCCACTCAGGAGGTCAGGATCAGACCGGAGGAGGGACGAGACTCAGGCAGACCCAGCAGACCTGCCGTGAGTAACACACACTCACACGCAAACACACACCTCGATTCTTTCTGGGAGTCAGGCTTTCTCCACTTCTGCTGCTTATGTTTCTCTCTTGTTCTCCCTCTCTTTCTCCGTCCTTCTCTCCTCCTCAATCTCTTCTGCTGTTCAACCCCTTCTATCAGAGCTATAAGAAAGCCATAGATGAGGTTAGTGACCTCCCCCTTTTATCTCTCTCTGTCTCTCTCGCTCTCGCTCTCGCTCTCTCTCTCAATTCAATTCAATTCAAGGGGCTTTATTGGCATGGGAAACATGTGTTAACATTGCCAAAGCAAGTGAGGTAGATAATATATAAAAGTGAAATAAACAATAAAAATGAACAGCAAACATTACACATACAGAAGTTTCAAAACAATAAAGACATTACAAATGTCATATTATATATATACAGTGTTGTAACAATGTGTCTCTGTCTCCCTCTCTGTATAACCAGTATGGCCCGTTCATTCAGGGTTTTAGTGGGATGTGTGTAAGCTCAACTTAACATCACTTTGGACGTCTGACCAAGTCAGAATTTGGGAATTCTGAAGTATATGTGTGAATTGAAGTGTCAGGGAGCTGATAGCATCTAGCCTAGTGGTTAACCTAGTGGTTAGTCTAGTGGTTAGCCTAGTGGTTAGTCTAGTGGTTAGCCTAGTGGTTAGCCTAGTGGTTAGTCTAGTGGTTAGTCTAGTGGTTAGTCTAGTGGTTAGTCTAGTGGTTAGCCTAGTGGTTAGTCTAGTGGTTAGTCTAGTGGTTAGCCTAGTGGTTAGCCTAGTGGTTAGTCTAATGGTTAGTCTAGTGGTTAGCCTAGTGGTTAGCCTAGTGGTTAGTCTAGTGGTTAGTCTAGTGGTTAGCCTAGTGGTTAGACTAGTGGTTAGCCTAGTGGTTAGTCTAGTGGTTAGCCTAGTGGTTAGCCTAGTGGTTAGCTAGTGGTTAGAGCATTGCGCCAATTGCCAGTTATCGAAAGGTTGCTGGATTGAATCCCTGAGCTGACAAGATAAAAATCTATCGTTCTTCCCCCTGAACAAGGCAGTTAACCCACTGTTCCCCGGTAGGCCGTCATTGTAAATAAGAATTTGTTCTGAACTGACTTGCCTAGTTAAATAAAGGTTAAATACATACAAAAAATATATCTTTCTCTTCATTACTCTGAGGAACTGGTGTGTGTGTGTGTGTGTGGTTTAGGAAGAGCTTGTGGAGGTCCACACTGTCTGCATGAATTGGTTTGGTCCAGTGGTTGGGGGGAATGGGGCTGTGAGACTGGGCCATCTGGTAGCATGGGGGTGTTTGCTAGATGGATACAGACATGGATTTATTGGTTTATGACATCTTTGTTTTTGCTGGTCTTTTACTAGGAATTCTTTCTCCAGAGTTCACAAATGTGTATTTGACGTGAAGTCATTGATGCTGATAGTTGATCTCGTTCTGTCCTTCTTTCATTTCCCCCTATGTCTCTGTTAATTGGACTTTCTCAACTCTCTTGACTGTTAGAGAATACCAAGTGGAATCACTGCATTATTTGGGTACAAATTTGAATTTATTTTTTCTTTCTTTCTTTCTTTCTTTCTTTCTTTCTTTCTTTCTTTCTTTCTTTTTCGCTCTCTCCCCCCCCCCCTCTCTCTCTCTCTCTCTCTCTCTCTCTTTAGGACCTAAGTGCGCTGGCTAAGGAGCTGAGAGAGTTGAGGGTAGAGGAGGGCAGTAGACCTCCAGTGAAGGTGAGAAAGGTAATGTTTGTGACAAAGCATATCCACTTTCAGACAGTATACCTTTATAGTGTACACTTTCAGACAGTACACCTTCATAGTGTACACTTTCAGACAGTATACCTTTATAGTGTACACTTTCAGACAGTACACCTTCATAGTGTACACTTTCAGACAGTATACCTTTATAGTGTACACTTTCAGACAGTACACCTTCATAGTGTACACTTTCAGACAGTATACCTTCATAGTGTACACTTTCAGACAGTATACCTTCATAGTGTACACTTTCAGACAGTATACCTTCATAGTGTACACTTTCAGACAGTATACCTTCATAGTGTACACTTTCAGACAGTATACTTTCATAGTGTACACTTTCAGACAGTATACTTTCATAGTGTACACTTTCAGACAGTACACCTTCATAGTGTACACTTTCAGACAGTACACCTTCATAGTGTACACTTTCAGACAGAACACCTTCATAGTGTACACTTTCAGACAGTATACCTTCATAGTGTACACTTTCAGACAGTATACCTTCATAGTGTACACTTTCAGACAGTATACCTTCATAGTGTACACTTTCAGACAGTATACCTTCATAGTGTACACTTTCAGACAGTATACCTTCATAGTGTACACTTTCAGACAGTACACCTTCATAATGTACACTTTCAGACAGTACACCTTCATAGTGTACACTTTCAGACAGTACACCCTCATAGTGTACACTTTCAGACAGTATACTTTCATAGTGTACACTTTCAGACAGTACACCTTCATAGTGTACACTTTCAGACAGTACACCTTCATAGTGTACACTTTCAGACAGTACACCTTCATAGTGTACACTTTCAGACAGTATACTTTCATAGTGTACACTTTCAGACAGTATACCTTCATAGTGTACACTTTCAGACAGTATACCTTCATAGTGTACACTTTCAGACAGTATACTTTCATAGTGTACACTTTCAGACAGTATACCTTCATAGTGTACACTTTCAGACAGTACACCTTCATAGTGTACACTTTCAGACAGTACACCTTCATAGTGTACACTTTCAGACAGTACACCTTCATAGTGTACACTTTCAGACAGTATACCTTCCAAATAAAGGTGATATATGGGATCCTATTACCCCTGTTTCCAAGGTGACAGACTACTCATCCTCGAGTGAGGAGCGATCAGAGAGCAGCGACGAGGACGGAGAGACGGGGCAAGATGGAACTGTGGCTGTCATGTAAGTGTGTGTGTATTTAACACAGATGTGTGTATACTAGGCCATCAATTTACAGTTGTAGTGAGTTGTATGTAGGGGGTCTGACTGTGTGTGTGTGTGTGTGTGTGTGTGTGTGTGTGTGTGTGTGTGTGTGTGTGTGTGTGTGTGTGTGTGTGTGTGTGTGTGTGTGTGTGTGTGTGTGTTGCAGGCCACAGCAGGGTGAAGCATATGGAGGTTTGACTGAAGAACCTCTGGCAGGCTCCTTCAACACAACACAGGACAGCACTCTGATCATGAGAGAGGTGAGACACGCGCACGCACACACGCACGCACGCACACACACACACACGCACACACACACACACGCACGGACATACAACTTAGCTTTCTCTCTCTCTCTGTCTCTCTCTCAGGCGGAGGAGAGGAGGAGGGCAACAGGCCATGGTGAGAGTAACGGGTTCCATAGCAACCATCACGGCAGCGGTAACCAAGGCAATCTCCCTGACCTGGTCCAGCAGAGCTCCTCCCCTTCACCCTCAACCCTTGATGCACTGAAAGAGGTAACACACACACACACACACAAACACACACACACACACACACACACACACACACACACACACACACACACACACACACACACACACACACACACACACACACACACACACACACACACACACACACACACACACACACTGCTTGTTTAGTTTTTGTCTACAGTTGTGCTCATTGCTTGTTTCTTTCCAGCAATTTGGATGTGAAGCATCCTTCTCCCCATTGGGTGACCCACAGTCCTATCAGACCTCCCCTACTGAAGATGAGGAACAGAGCTCAGCTGGTAATGTTGTGTTAATCCTATTTTAAGGTTATTCTTTGGTTGCTGTAATGTTGTGTTTATGTTATTGTAAGGTTGTAATGTAGTGTAAACGTTACAAAAAAAACCTGTGCTTATATTTGTCCTATTTTACACATGTACAAGTGTGTATTAATACATGTGTGAATTGGAAATGTGTTTTTGAATATTCCAACTCTCCCAGAGACACCCTTGGTGAGCGGGGTCACGGCCAGGGTCAACGGCAACCTTAGAGCAATTAGGGTTAGGTGCCTTGCTCAAGGGCACAGCGGCAGATTTTTTACCTTGTCGGCTCAGGGATTCAAACAAGCGACCTTTTGGTTAATGGCCCAAGGCTCTACCCTCTGGGCTACCTGCCTCCACTATACTATAAGGTTGTTCTGTGGTTTCAGGTCTGTTCACCAGTGAATTGCTGCATCAGGAGCAGGCCAGACTAGCCGAGGCCAGAAAGATCAGCGTGGTCAACGTGAATCCAACCAACATACGACCTCACAGTGACACACCTGAGATACGCAAATACAAGAAGCGCTTCAACTCTGAGATACTGTGTGCTGCTCTCTGGGGTAAGAAACCCCAGGTATTCTCACACACATGTGAACACATACACACATGCAAAGTCTCTCACACACATGAATGCACGTGCACTTATGTAATTCACTCGTGTGTATTCCCACATGCACACTGACAATGAATAATCTCTCTCTGTCTCGCTCTTTTCCCTCTCTGTCTCTTTGAAACTCTCCCCTTTCTCTCCCCCCTCTCTCTCTCTTCCCTCTCTCTCTCTGTCTCTCTCATCTCTCTCTCTCTCGCTCTCTTTCTCTCTCTCTCTCTCTCTCTCTCTCTCTCTCTCTCTCTCTCTCTCTCTCTCTCTCTCTCTCTCTCTCTCTCTCTCTATCTCTCTCTCTCTCTCCCTCTCTGTCTCTCTGTCTCTCTCTCTCTCTCCCCTCTCTGTCTCTCTCTCTCTCCCATCCCTCTCTCTCTCTCTCCCATCTCTCTCTCTCTCTCTCTCTCTCTCTCTCTCTCTCTCTCTCTCTCTCTCTCTCTCTCTCTCTCTCTCTCTCCCCTTTCTCTCTCTATGTCTGTCCCCCCCTCTCTCTCTGTCTCTTTGAAACTCTCTCTCCTCTCTCTCTCTCTGTCTCTCTAGGTGTGAACCTGCTGGTGGGGACAGAGAATGGTTTGATGTTGCTTGACCGTAGCGGTCAGGGGAAGGTCTATAACCTAATAACCAGGAGACGCTTCCTACAGATGGATGTCCTGGAGGGACTTAATGTCCTGGTTACTATATCAGGTATTACCGACTGACCGCAGTAGGACCATTACATAACCGCAACATGACCACAGAGGGAGAACATTGCTCTGTTAGTTAAAGAACTGGAGGCATGTAGAACATCTCTGTTCTGATAAAGAGACATCTCTGTTCTCTCTCTCTATTTCTCTCTGTCTCTCTCTCTTCCTCTCTCCTGTCCTCTCTCTCTCCCCTCCCTCCATCTCTCCCCCTCCCAGGGAAGAAGAATAAGCTGCGAGTGTACTACCTGTCCTGGCTGAGGAACAGGATACTCCACAACGACCCAGAGGTGGAGAAGAAGCAGGGCTGGGTCACTGTAGGAGAGCTGGAGGGCTGCGTACACTACAAAGTCGGTACGGAACTCTCTCTCTCCTCTCTCTCTCTCTCTGTGTGTGTGTGTGTGTGTGTGTGTGTGTGTGTGTGTGTGTGTGTGTGTGTGTGTGTGTGTGTGTGTGTGTGTGTGTGTGTGTGTGTGTGTGTGTGTGTGTGTGTGTGTGTGTGTGTGTGTTATTGATTCTCTTCTGTGTGTGTGTGTTATTGACTCTCTTCTGTGTGTGTGTGTGTTATTGACTCTCTCTGTGTGTGTTGTTGACTCTCTTCTGTGTGTGTTATTGACTCTCTTGTGTGTGTTATTGACTCTCTTCTGTCTGTGTTGTTGACTCTCTTCTGTGTGTGTTGTTGACTCTCTTCTGTGTGTGTTATTGACTCTCTTCTGTGTGTGTTATTGACTCTCTTCTGTGTGTGTTGTTGACTCTCTTCTGTGTGTGTTGTTGATTCTCTTCTGTGTGTGTTATTGACTCTCTTCTGTGTGTGTTATTGATTCTCTTCTGTGTGTGTGTGTTATTGACTCTCTTCTGTGTGTGTGTGTTATTGACTCTCTTCTGTGTGTGTTATTGACTCTCTTCTGTGTGTGTTATTGACTCTCTTCTGTGTGTGTTATTGACTCTTTTCTGTGTGTGTTATTGACTCTCTTGTGTGTGTGTTATTGACTCTCTTGTGTGTGTGTTATTGACTCTCTTGTGTGTGTGTTATTGACTCTCTTGTGTATGTGTTATTGACTCTCTTGTGTGTGTGTTGTTGACTTTCTTCTGTGTGTGTTGTTTCCAGTAAAGTACGAGAGGATCAAGTTCCTGGTGATCGCTCAGAAGAACGCAGTGGAGATCTATGCCTGGGCCCCCAAACCCTACCACAAGTTCATGGCCTTCAAGGTAACTGACACACCGGGTTGAGATGTGATGTTGTAGTTAGGTAGACATCTTGGAAGTACAGGGACTCCTTGAGAGAAAATATTGCACCGTTGTCTGTGACAATACTATGGGGTTTGTCACGTTGTTTGATACTAGTTACTCTGGGGTCAATAGTAACATCTTTCTCTCTCTCTCTCCCCCCACCTCTTAGTCGTTCACTGACCTGCAGCACCGCCCCCAGCTGGTTGACCTGACGGTGGAGGAGGGGCAGAGGTTAAAGGTCATCTACGGCTCCAGCCTGGGCTTCCATGTCATCGACGTCGACTCTGGCAACCCTTACGACATCTACGTGCCCTCACACGTAAGTCTGTGTGTGGTGTGATATGTAGTTATTCTTCCTGACTGGCAGGGAGATAGCCAGTAGATAACCATTATCTCTCTCTCTGTCTGTCTATAGATTCAGACCCAGGTGACTCCCCATGCCATCGTGATTCTTCCTAAGACAGACGGGATGGAGATGTTGTTGTGTTATGAAGATGAGGGAGTGTACGTCAATACCTACGGACGCATCACTAAAGACGTCGTGCTGCAGTGGGGAGAGATGCCTACTTCTGTTGGTGGGTGTGGTGTGGGTGTTTGGGTGTGTGTGTGTTGGTGTGGGTGTTTGGGTGTGTGTGTGTTGGTGAGTGTGGTGTGGGTGTTTGGGTGTGTGTGTGTTGGTGTGTGTGGTGTGGGTGTTTGGGTGTGTGTGTGTTGGTGAGTGTGGTGTGGGTGTTTGGGTGTGTGTGTGTTGGTGAGTGTGGTGTGGGTGTTTGGGTGTGTGTGTGTTGGTGTGGGGGTGTGGGTGTTTGGGTGTGTGTGTGTTGGTGTGTGTGGTGTGGGTGTTTGGGTGTGTGTGTGTTGGTGTGTGGGTGTGGGTGTTTGGGTGTGTGTTGGTGTGTGGGTGTGGGTGTGTGTGTGTTGGTGTGTGGGTGTGGGTGTTTGGGTGTGTGTGTGTTGGTGTGTGTGGTGTGGGTGTTTTGGTGTGTGTGTGTTGGTGTGTGGGTGTGGGTGTTTGGGTGTGTGTGTGTTGGTGTGTGGGTGTGGGTGTTTGGGTGTGTGTGTGTTGGTGAGTGTGGTGTGGGTGTTTGGGTGTGTGTGTGTTGGTGAGTGTGGTGTGGGTGTTTGGGTGTGTGTGTGTTGGTGTGTGGGTGTGGGTGTGTGTGTGTTGGTGTGTGTGGTGTGGGTGTTTGGGTGTGTGTGTGTTGGTGAGTGTGGTGTGGGTGTTTGGGTGTGTGTGTGTTGGTGAGTGTGGTGTGGGTGTTTGGGTGTGTGTGTGTTGGTGAATGTGGTGTGGGTGTTTGGGTGTGTGTGTGTTGGTGTGGGGGTGTGGGTGTTTGGGTGTGTGTGTGTTGGTGAGTGTGGTGTGGGTGTTGGTGTGGGGGTGTGGGTGTTTGGGTGTGTGTGTGTTGGTGAGTGTGGTGTGGGTGTTTGGGTGTGTGTGTGTTGGTGTGGGGGTGTGGGTGTTTGGGTGTGTGTGTGTTGGTGAGTGTGGTGTGGGTGTTTGGGTGTGGGTGTGTTGGTGTGTGGCTGTGGGTGTTTGGGTGTGTGTGTGTTGGTGTGTGGGTGTTTGGGTGTGTGTGTGTTGGTGTGTGGGTGTGGGTGTTTGGGTGTGTGTGTGTGTTGGTGTGTGGGTGTGGGTGTGTGTGTGTTGGTGTGTGGGTGTGGGTGTTTGGGTGTGTGTGTGTTGGTGTGTGGGTGTGGGTGATTGGGTGTGTGTGTTGGTGTGTGGGTGTGGGTGTTTGAGTGTGTGTGTGTTGGTGAGTGTGGTGTGGGTGTTTGGGTGTGTGTGTGTGTTGGTGAGTGTGGTGTGGGTGTTTGGGTGTGTGTGTGTTGGTGAGTGTGGTGTGGGTGTTTGGGTGTGTGTGTGTGTTGGTGAGTGTGGTGTGGGTGTTTGGGTGTGTGTGTGTGTTGGTGAGTGTGGTGTGGGTGTTTGGGTGTGTGTGTGTTGGTGAGTGTGGTGTGGGTGTTTGGGTGTGTGTGTGTGTTGGTGGGTGTGGTGTGGGTGTGGGGTGTGTGTGTTGGTGTGTGGGTGTGGGTGTTTGGGTGTGTGTGTGAGCTCAGCTTTGTTTTAGGCCTGTGGGAACTTGTTTAGGTTCGTGTAAAGTTTAATCAGATTCAATCTCAACTCTGTTGTGTCCTTTCTGTCTCATGCTCTCTCCTTCTGTTTCTTTCCCTCTTTATCTCTCTCTCTTTCTCTCTTTCTCTCTCTCTCTTTCTCCCTTTATCTCTTTCTCTCTTTCTCTCTCTCTCTTTCTCTCTTTATCTCTCTCTCTTTATCTCTATCTCTTTGTCTCTTTCTCTCTCTTTCTGTCTCTTTCCCTCTCTCTTTCTATCCTTACTCCTCCAGCCTATATCCACTCTAGCCAGATCATGGGCTGGGGGGAGAAGGCCATAGAGATCAGGTCTGTGGAGACAGGACACCTGGACGGGGTCTTCATGCACAAGAGAGCCCAGAGACTCAAGTTCCTGTGTGAGAGGAATGACAAGGTAAACAACATGCGCGGACACACACACATTCATATTCTCTATTGCCTGCAACAATCATGTCTTCTAATGCTGTGTGTGTGTGTGTGTGTGTGTGTGTGTGTGTGTGTGTGTGTGTGTGTGTGTGTGTGTGTGTGTGTGTGTGTGTGTGTGTGTGTGTGTGTGTGTGTGTGTGTGTGTGTGTGTGTGTGTGTGTGTGTGTCTAGGTGTTCTTTGCGTCGGTGAGGTCTGGAGGCAGCAGTCAGGTCTTCTTCATGACCCTCAACCGTAGCTCCATGATGAACTGGTGAAACTAACTCCTCCCACTGTCTTCCCATTGGCCTGCTCAGCTGTCCATCACGGGCCAAAGCTAATTTCATAAGCCAATTAAAACAATGGTCCAAGAGAATCAAATCGCACCCTAAATCAAACAAGTGAATTGAAAAATAGGAGTCCAACACTGAATCAATCGAACGCTGAGAGAATCAAATATCAAATCAGTGTGAAAGAATTGAATTGTAAATGAATCAAGCTCTGAGAAAATCAAACTTGAAGACATTGAAACACTGAGAGACTACAACACTGTAACAGACTTAATGGACTATAAAGATTCAAATAATAAAAAGATACATGACTATTAAGAAGAGGAGTCTGAAGGTAGAGGAGTGTTTGGATCAACGGAGGCGCTGGTTTCCCGGTTTTCCAAGATCTCGACTACCGTCTGGAGATGAACCGGTACTTCCGGATCCTAATCTTTCTTTCTCTCCTCCCCTTCACCTTTCACTTCCCCTCTCTCTCTCGACCACTCCACCCCTCTTCTCTAAAATATCGGCTATGTCCCTTTAAAACAAAATCACAGCCTCTGTCTCCCTCCTCTTCTCCATTCCTCCTTTCCTCTTCTCCTCCCATCCCTCTCTCCACTCTGAAGTCTTTCCATTCTCCAGGTGCTGCATCAGATAAACTGTAATGTTATAAAATAATAACATTCTGCTGTTTACTAGAAATATGCTTTCATTCTGTCTTTTAAATAACACATTGTTCAAGTTTTGTTTCTTGTCTATTTCGGTACTTTAAAATGACTTTTGAAATGTAATGTTTAAGAGCTTGATAACTTGCACAGCACACGGCTAGTTTCTGTCGTTCAGTTTGTGTCTTTTATTTTATGCTGAAATGCCAGAGAAAAACCTAATTCAACTGAGAATCATTTGAGAATTGTCTGAGAATGAATCACTCTGTGTCTGTCTGTCTTATCTGTCTCTGTGTGTAAAGAATGATTGTGTAAAGCTGTGTACCACCTGATTGGTCTGGTCTGATTGTGACTCCTTCCTGTTTGTACAGTGCCTAGCATGATGAAGCCAACTGATTTATCTACCGTTGTTTTGTTCACGCTTTTCTGTGTCTTTACCATTTTATTTGAACACTTTGGTAGCATCTTGTCTTTAGATTAAACTAGATCACTTCATCTTTAACAACTTAATTTGTAAAAAATAAAATAATGTTTAAGAGCTTTTATGAAATACACTAGCATTTCTGAAAACAAAGACGAGAACATCTGAAGCTGTTGTCCTTAATGAAATGCTGTAGAACTCCATTACCCAGAATGCAATGGTTCTGTAAGGTGTGAGTGTCATAGATGCATATTTAGTGACTACAAACACATTCATCCAAAAAACATTACATTCACCGAGACCCACTCCCTCAAATTACAAACAAGTGTAGGGGCGACACTTTTGTCCGGAAATTAAACTTCCAGACTGCTCATTTAAATGTCATGCTTAAATTACTGTTATGGAGGCAGGTTGCTTTTAGGAATGTTAGCAATAAAGAGCTGTGCTGATTGAACTAGTGTATGTGTGTGTGTGTGTGTGTGTGTATGTGTGTGTGAGAGGTGTTGGGTGTATCACTCTCTCTATCTGGTGAACAGACTGCTGATCACTACTGTTGGACTCTGTCTTTAAAAGAAAAACTCTAGACCTCTTTGTTTCTGAACGACAAACTCATCACTAATGTTTTGGTTTCTATGTTTTGTAAAACAGAAAAATAAATGATTCTAGAACATTATTCCGTTTTTTAAAAACGTATTTTTGTTTAGATTCTGTGTGTGTGTGTGTAGGGGTGTGTGTGTGTAGGGGTGTGTGTGTGTAGGGGTTGCAGTGTAAGTTATCAGCTGAGGCCACCGACCCTCAGACTTTGTCCCTGTAGAAGGTATATCATTAACCCTACCTAATACTGTCCCTCACTGTGTGTGTGTGTGTGTGTGTGTGTGTGTGTGTGTGTGTGTGTGTGTGTGTGTGTGTGTGTGTGTGTGTGTGTGTGTGTGTGTGTGTGTGTGTGTGTGTGTGTGTGTGTGTGTGTGTGTGTGTCAGTGTCAGTTATACCTTCCCCCTCATTTAGAGCCAATGTGCTGAGCTCAGGATGACCAGGGTGTGTGTGTGAACAGTGGACACCAGCCCAGAGACTGTGTACGTGTGTGTGTTCACTATCACAGAGTTTAACCACCATGAAAACAGGGTGACAAACACAGCCTAAGACAGTGTGTTAGGCACCATGTGTGATGTTAATGATGTTAATGACATGAATGATAAACGGCCACCAGTAAGGTGTACAGATAGAGAGGTGCTTTGCTCCGGTGTGTCTTTCTGTCCCCTGCTGTGTGTATGTGGAGATGAGTGCATGGACACAGCGTGATCCCAGCGATTGATGATTACCCTGCTGTGTGTGTGATCAGGTCGTGTTGTTGGAGCTGGTGTCGAGACTCTGAACCCGTCATGGAGTCGGGAAAGGTAAGATCTCCGTACACTTTTACACACTCTAGCTCTCACACACACACACGCTCGTTTTGAGGTATCTAATCCATTTACTAAACAAACGTTGAGAGCCAAGCTGTTTGTTTTATAATATAGTAAAAGTTCCTACTGTTCAATACTGACTGACCGATGCTCTGTAGCTGCACACAAGGACAGGAGTGTGTGTGTGTGTGTGTGTGTGTGTGAGAGTGTGTGTGTGCATCGTGTGTGCATCGTGTGTCATGATTAAATTGAGGGAGAGTACCATTGATTTGACAGTTCATTTGTTGATGGCATGAGAGAGCTGGTTCTATCAGTGATTCATCATATTAGACGTCTGTTTTTTAGTTCTGACAGAAACACATCTGGAAACAGGAACAGCAGCAAGCAGTATGTGTTTAATTCCATCATTGACACACCTTTATTACTTTGTTAGGGGGCCAAGCAGCTTTAATATTACAGACAGATTGTAGCTTCTACCATTGTAATTGTCTGCATCATTTCCAATCCCCCACATACAGTGGGGAGAACAAGTATTTGATACACTGCCGATTTTGCAGGTTTTCCTACTTACAAAGCATGTAGAGGTCTGTAATTTTTATCATAGGTACACTTCAACTGTGAGAGACGGAATCTAAAACAAAAATCCAGAAAATCACATTGTATGATTTTTAAGTAATTAATTTGCATTTTATTGCATGACATAAGTATTTGATACATCAGAAAAGCAGAACTTAATACAGAGATCATACGTTTCCTGTAGTTCTTGACCAGGTTTGCACACACTGCAGCAGGGATTTTGGCCCACTCCTCCATACAGACCTTCTCCAGATCCTTCAGGTTTCGGGGCTGTCGCTGGGCAATACGGACTTTCAGCTCCCTCCAAAGATTTTCTATTGGGTTCAGGTCTGGAGACTGGCTAGGCTCCACTCCCCACTGTATATATTTTTTGTAAATATAGATTATTTTTAATATATATATTTTCAAAATATATTTTCCTTTATTATTTTCCCCTAACCCTACCACCCCTCCCCTAATTGGAGTAAACTAATGGACAACAACACTTAGGCTTCTACTTCTATACTACATACATTTCACAGACAGTATATTTTACATTAGTTATCGTTTGTTTTTAGTCCCAGCCTTCAGATACAGTACCCTCAACCCCTCCCATCTATCTCTGAAGAACATCCAGTTTGGATTTCTAGCTGCCGTAGATTTTCCGCTGTGTGATGTTTCACAAAAGCTCTGAACCTTTCTATTCTCATAGTTTCTACAGATTGTAAATGAAAGATAAACACCTTTGATAAGAGTATTATTATATTATTGATCGATTGACTATGACTTGACCAGCAGTGCTATTTGCAGAGTTAGCTCCAAGTAAATGTAGCAGTTGTTTAGCCATTCCCGAACCTGCGACAAAAACAAGCTACATACAGTATGGGCAGTACAAGAACAAATGATCTAATGATTCTGTCTCTTCACAGCAGAATCTGCAGAGCTGGGATGGTCGTATCCCAATATATATATATAACATTCTACTGGTTGCAATAATTTTCGATTATCATTTAAATGAAACAACTCTACGTCGTGTGTGTCAGTTCATAGACCATGTGCCGTGGAATTGGTACATCCAACTATTTTGCAACCTGTATGGAGCCGCGGTCAACATTTTGGTCCTCAAGTAAAACTGATGTACAGTTGAAGTCGGATGTTTACATACACCTTAGCCAAATACATTTAAACTCAGTTTGTCATAATTCCTGACATTTAATCCTAATAAAAATTCCCTGTCTAAAGTCAGTTAGGATCACCACTTCATTTTAAGAATGTGAAATGTCAGAATAATAGTAGAGAGAATTATTTATTTCAGCTTTTATTTCTTTCATCACATTCCCAGTGGGCCAGAAGTTTACATACACTCAATTAGTATTTAGTAGCATTGCCTTTAAATTGTTTAACTTGGGTCAAACGTTTCGGGTAGCCTTCCACAAGCTTCCCACAATATGTTGGGTGAATTTTGGCCCATTCCTCCTGACAGAGCTGGTGTAACTGAGTCAGGTTTCTAGGCCTCCCTGCTCGCACACGCTTTTTCAGTTCTGCCCACAAATGTTCTATAGGATTGAGGTCAGGGCTTTGTGATGGCCACTCCAATACCTTGACTTTGTTGTCCTTAAGCCATTTTGCCACAACTTTGGAAGTATGCTTGGGGTCATTGTCCATTTGGAAGACCCATTTGCGACCAAGCTTTAACTTCCTGACTGATGTCTTGAGATGTTGCTTCAATATATCCACATAATTTTCATTCCTCATGATGCCATCTATTTTGTGAAGTGCACCAGTCCCTCCTGCAGCAAAGCACCCCCACAACATGATGCTGCCACCCCGTGCTTCACGGTTGGGATGGTGTTCTTCGGCTTGCAAGCATCCCCTTTTTCCTCCAAACATAACGATGGTCATTATGGCCAAACAGTTCTATTTTTGTTTTATCAGACCAGAGGACATTTGTTCAAAAAGTACAATCTTTGTCCCCATGTGTAGTTGCAAACCTTAGTCTGGCTTTTTTAGTCTGGCTTCTTCCTTGCTGAGTGGCCTTTCAGGTTATGTTGATATAGGACTCGTTTTACCGTGGATATAGATACTTTTGTACCTGTTTCCTCCAGCATCTTCACAAGGTCCTTTGCTGTTGTTCTGGGATAGATTTGCATTTTTCGCACCAAAGTACGTTAATCTCTAGGAGACAGAATGCGTCTCCTTCCTGGGCGGTATGACGGCTGCGTGGTCCCATGGTGTTTATACTTGCATACTATTGTTTGTACAGATGAACGTGGTACCTTCGGGCGTTTGGAAACTTCTCCCAAGGATGAACCAGACTTGTGGAGGTCTACAATTTCTTTTTAGGTCTTGGGTGATTTATTTTGATTTTCCCATGATGTCAAGCAAAGAGGCACTGAGTTTGAAGGTTGGCCTTGAAATACATCCACAGGTACACCTCCAATTGACTCAAATTATGTCAATTAGCCTATCAGAAGCTTCTAAAGCCATGACATAATTTTCTGGAATTTTCCAAGCTGTTTAAAGGCACAGTCAACTTAGTGTATGTAAACTTCTGACCCACTGGAATTGTGATACAGTGAATTATAAGTGAAATAATCTGTCTGTAAACAATTGTTGGAAAAATGACTTGTGTCATGCACAGAGTAGATGTCCAAAACCGACTTGCCAAAACTATAGTTTGTTAACAAGATATTTGTGGAGTGGTTGAAAAATGAGTTTTAATGACTCCAACCTAAGTGTATGTAAACGTGCAACTTCAACTGTATTTTTGTATTCATTACAGTATTTTTTGTTTCCAATTTTGGTCTTTAATGCAGGGCCAACAAACAAGTTCCCTACCTTCTCCCTACCTTTCCACTTGCCTCCTCCATTTTTGCGGTAATGCTGCAGTCAGTCGGTTGTAATTTTGGACAGAGCAGAAATGTCCATATATTTTTATGAACAGCATGTGTCACACACCTAATTCAACTAGTCACCTAAATATCAAGCCCTTGATTAGTTGAATCAGGAAACAGTAACACTGAGTAATGTGCAGATGTTCTGTTGCTCTGTTATAAACAGTATTTAACAGCAGGTGGGACTGCATGGTGCATTGAACTGGTTCCCTGCACACTAGCTCAGCACATTACAGGCACCTGTTCATATCTGTGTGTCCTACAGCAGCTGACAGGCACTCTAGCCCTAGCAGTGTTTTCAGCAGTCTTGGGTTCTCTACAGTACGGATACAGCCTGGGCGTCATCAATGCGCCACAGAAGGTACACACACACACTGTTTATTTTAGTAATGAGTAAACAGCAAGTACTATTATAAACCTTTACTTTGTTTCCTAGGTGATCGAGCAGCATTATGGGCGGTCCCTGGGGGTGCTCCCTGAGGAGCCTCTCCTCCTATCAGAGAACGGTACAGGGACAGAGAAGCAGGAAGTGCATCCCTCTGTGGTCATGTATTGGTCTCTGTCTGTGTCGATCTTCTCCATCGGGGGCGTGGTGTCGTCCTTCCTGGTGGGCTTCATTGGGGACCTGAGAGGAAGGTGTGTGTGAGCATCCGAACCTCCCTCTTCCTCTATCTGTCTCAAGACGAAACTGAACGTGCTTGTGTGACTGACTGGGTTTGAAGTCGGGTCGTTTGTATGTCACAAGACTGTGTTAGCCCACTGAGCTAATGCCTATGCTGTCTGTGCAGGGTGAAGGGCATGTTGATGGTGAATGTGTTAGCAGTAATAGCAGGACTACTGATGGCGATGGCTAAGATGTGGAAACCCCACGTCATGGTCATCGCTGGACGATGTGTCATGGGATTCTACTGTGGTGAGTAATCAATACATGAAGTCACACACTACAGCACATCAGGAAGGAAGTGTTTGGACCAGCTCTGTCCACTACATTCTTATCACTACAAGTGTGAACAAGGCTGGTACTGACGCTCTCTTCTCCCCCCTCCATCTCTCTCTCACTCTCAATTCAATTCAAGGGCTTTATTGGCATGGGAAACATATGTTAACATTGCCAAAGCAAGTGAAGTAGATAATAAACAAAAGTGAAATAAACAATAAAAATGAACAGTAAACATTACACATACAAAAGTTCCAAAATAATAAAGACATTTCAAATGTCATATTACGTGCAAATAGTTAAAGTACAAGAAGGAAAATAAATAAACATAAATATGGGATGTATTTACAATGGTGTTTGTTCTTCACAGGTTGCCCTTTTCTTGTGGCAGCAGGTCACAAATCTTGCCGCTGTGATTGCACACATCACATTGGGCAGGAGGTTAGGAAGTGCAGCTCAGTTTCCACCTTATTTTGTGGGCAGTGTGCACATAGCCTGTCTTCTCTTGAGAGCCAGGTTTGCCTAAGGCAACATTTCTCAAAAGCAAGGCTATGCTCACTGAGTCTGTACATAGTCAAAGCTTACCTTAGGTTTGGGTCAGTCACAGTGGTCAGGTATTCTGCCACTGTGTGCTCTCTGTTTAGGGCCAAATAGCATGTCAAGTAATTATCTTTTTGTTTACTCTTGATTTGGTTGGGTCTAATTGTGTTGCTGTCCTGGGGCTCTGTGGCGTCTGTTTGTGAACAGAGCCCCAGGACCAGCTTGCTTAGGGGACTCTTCTCCAGGTTCATCTCTCTATAGGGGATGGCTTTGTTATGGAAGGTTTGGGAATCATTTCCTTTTAGGTGGTTGTAGAATTGAATGGATATTTTCTGGATTTTGATAATTAGCGTGTATCGGCCTAATTCTGCTCTGCGTGCAATTTCTTGTGTTTTATGTTTACCTCTCACAGCACTGAATCTCTTTCTCTTTCTTTCTCTTTCTCTCACCTGATCTCTCTCTCCCCCCTCTCTCTTTCTCTTTCTTTCTCTTTCTCTCTCTCTCTCTCCCCCCCCCTCTCTCTCTCTCTCTCTCTCTCTCTCTCTCTCTCTCTCTCTCTTTCTCTCTATCTCTCTCTCTCAGGTCTGTCCTCAGGGTTAGTTCCTATGTATATAGGGGAGATAGCTCCCATGGCCTACAGAGGAGCTCTGGGAACCTTACATCAACTGGCTATTGTTACTGGTATATTACTGAGTCAGGTAAGACCACACACACTGTCTGTCCTCTAATCTCTATCCCCCTGTCACTGACTGTCCTTTAACCTCTATCCTCCTGTCAATGTCTGTCCTTTAATCTCTATCCCCCTGTCACTGACTGTCCTTTAACCTCTATCCTCCTGTCAATGTCTGTCCTTTAACCTCTATCCCCCTGTCAATGTCTGTCCTTTAATCTCTATCCTCCTGTCAATGTCTGTCCTTTAATCTCTATCCCCCTGTCAATGTCTGTCCTTTAATCTCTATCCTCCTGTCAATGTCTGTCCTTTAATCTCTATCCCCCTGTCAATGTCTGTCCTTTAATCTCTATCCTCCTGTCAATGTCTGTCCTTTAATCTCTATCCTCCTGTCAATGTCTGTCCTTTAATCTCTATCCTCCTGTCAATGTATGTCCTCTAATCTCTATCCCCCTGTCAACGTCTGTCCTTTAACCTCTATCCCCCTGTCACTGACTGTCCTTTAATCTCTATCCCCCTGTCTCTTTCTGTCATCTAATCTCAATCCCCCTGTCTCTCTCTGTGTCCGTCCCTAATCTCTGTCCCCCTGTCTCTGTCTGTGTCCATCCCTAATCTCTGTCCCCCTGTCTCTCTCTGTGTTCGTTCCTAATCTCTGTCCCCCTGTCTCTCTCTGTGTCCGTCCCTAATCTCTGTCCCCCTGTCTCTCTCTGTGTCCGTCCCTAATCTCTGTCCCCCTGTCTCTCTCTGTGTCCGTCCCTAATCTCTGTCCCCCTGTCTCTCTCTGTGTCCGTCCCTAATATCTGTCCCCCTGTCTCTCTCTATGTTCATTCCTAATCTCTGTCCTGTCTCTCTCTGTGTCCGTCCCTAATCTCTGTCCCCCTGTCTCTCTCTGTGTTTGTCCCTAATCTCTGTCCCCCTGTCTCTCTCTGTGTCCGTCCCTAATTTCTGTCCCCCTGTCTCTCTCTGTGTTTGTCCCTAATCTCTGTCCCCCTGTCTCTCTCTGTGTCCGTCTCTAATCTCTGTCCCTCTGACTCTCTCTGTGTTCGTCCCTAATCTCTGTTCCCCTGTCTCTCTCTGTGTTCGTCTCTAATCTCTGTCCCCCTGACTCTCTCTGTGTTCGTCCCTAATCTCTGTTCCCCTGTCTCTCTCTGTGTCCGTCCCTAATCTCTGTCCCCCTGCCCCCCAGGTGCTAGGTCTAGAGTTCCTCCTGGGTAATGACTACTACTGGCCGCTGCTGCTGGGTCTGTCTGGAGCCCCTGCTGTGCTACAGTCTCTACTGCTGCCACTGTGTCCTGAGAGTCCCAGATACCTCTACATCAAGAGAGGCATGGTGGAGGAGGCCAAGAAGAGTATGTACTGTAGACAGCTCTCTCTTAGAAAATACAGTACCAGTCAAAAGTTTGGACACACCTACTCATTCAAAGCTTTTTCTTTATTTGTACTATTTTCTACATTGTATAATAATAGTGAAGACATCAAAACTATGAAATAACACATATGGAATCATGTAGCAACCAAAAAAGGGTTAAACAAAGAGATTGGCTACTTTGAGATTCTTCAAAGTAGCCACCCTTTGCCTTCATGACAGCTTTCCACACTCTTGGCATTCTCTCAACCAGCTTCATGAGGTAGTCACCTGGAATGCATTTCAATTAACAAGTCTGCCTTGTTAAAAGTTAATTTGTGGAATTTCTTTCCTTGTTAGTGCGTTTGAGCCAATCAGTTGTGTTGTGACAAGGTAGGGGTGGTATACAGAAGATAGCCCTATTTAGTAAAATATAAAGTCCATATCATGGCAAGAACAGCTCAAATAAGCAACGAGAAATGACAGTCCATCATTACTTTAAGACATGAAGGTCAGTCAATACGGAAAATTTCAAGAAATATGAAAGTTTCCTCAAGTGCAGTCGCAAAAACCATCAAACGCTATGATGAAACTGGCTCTCATGAGGACCACCACAGGAAAGGAAGACCCAGAGTTACCTCTGCTGCAGAGGATAAGTTCATTTGTTACCAGCCTCAGAAATTGCAGCCCAAATAAATGCCTTACTGAGTTCAAGTAACAGACACATCTCAACATCAACTGTTCAGAGGAGACTGCGTGAATCAGGCCTTTGTGGTCAAATTGCTGCAAACCACTACTAAAGGACACCAATAAGAAGAAGAGACTTGCTTGGGACAAGAAACACGAGCAATGGACATTAGATTTTTGGTTCCAACCGCCGTGTCTTTGTGAGACGCAGAGTAGGTGAATGGATGATCTCCGCATGTGTACTTCCCACTGTGAAGCATGGAGGAGGAGGTGTGGGGGTGCTTTGCTGGTGACACTGTCTGTGATTCATTTAGAATTCAAGGCACACTTCACCAGCATGGCAACCACAGCATTCTGCAGTGAAACGCCATCCCATCTGGTTTGCACTTAGTGGGACTATCATTTGTTTTTCAACAGGACAATGACCCAACACACCTCCAGGCTGTGTAAGAACTATTTGACCAAGTAGGAGAGTGATGAAGTGCTGCATCAGATGACCTGGCCTCCACAATCCCCTGACATCAACCCAATTGAGATGGTTTGGGATGAGTTGGACCGCAGAGTGAAGAAAAAGCAGCCAACAAGTGCTCAGCATATGTGGGAACTCCTGTTGGAAAAGACTGTTGGAAAAGCATTCCAGGTGAAGCTAGTTGAGAGAGTACGAAGAGTGTGCAAAGCTGTCATCAAGGCAAAGGGTGGCTACTTTGAAGAATCTAAAATCTAAAATATATTTGGATTTGTTTAAAACTTTTGTGGCTACTACGTGTTATTTCATAGTGTTGATGTCTTCTCTATTATTCTACGATGTAGAAGATAGTATAAATAAATAAAACCCTTGAATGAGTAGGTGTGTCCAAAATACACACTTGATGTGTGTGCGTGCGTTTGTAGGTCTGCGCCGTCTGAAGGGAGAGTATGACCCATCAGCTGACCTGGAGGAGATGAGGAGGGAGAAGGAGGAGGTGGAGAAGGAGGTGCAAGTTTCTATCGCCATCCTGGTATGTTCAATATCTAGTCTACTGAACATCTGGTCTATAGCTGTCTAATCCATGTCGGTCTGGTCCTGTATTAATAATGTGGTGTGTGTCTGTGGTCCTGTATTAATAATGTGGTATGTGTCTGTAGTCCTGTATTAATAATGTGATATGTGTCTGTGGTCGTGTATTAATAATGTGATATGTGTCTGTGGTCCTGTATTAATAATGTGATGCGTGTCTGTGGTCCTGTATTAATAATGTGATGTGTCTGTAGTCCTGTATTAATAACGTGGTACGTGTCTGTAGTCCTGTATTAATAATGTGATGTGTGTCTGTGGTCCTGTATTAATAATGTGATGCGTCTGTAGTCCTGTATTAATAATGTGATGTGTTTGTATTCCTGTATTAATAATGTGATATGTGTCTGTGGTCCTGTATTAATAATGTGATGTGTGTTTGTGGTCCTGTATTAATAATGTGGTGTGTCTGTAGTCCTGTATTAATAATGTGATATGTGTCTGTGGTCCTGTATTAATAATGTGATATGTGTCTGTGGTCCTGTATTAATAATGTGGTGTGTCTGTAGTCCTGTATTAATAATGTGATGTGTGTCTGTAGTCCTGTATTAATAATGTGATGTGTCTGTGGTCCTGTATTAATGTGTTATGTGTCTGTAGTCCTGTATTAATGTGTTATGTGTCTGTAGTCCTGTATTAATAATGTGGTATGTGTCTGTAGTCCTGTATTAATAATGTGATATGTGTCTGTGGTCCTGTATTAATAATGTGATATGTGTCTGTGGTCCTGTATTAATAATGTGATGCGTGTCTGTGGTCCTGTATTAATAATGTGGTGTGTCTGTAGTCCTGTATTAATAACGTGGTACGTGTCTGTAGTCCTGTATTAATAATGTGATGTGTGTCTGTGGTCCTGTATTAATAATGTGATGCGTCTGTAGTCCTGTATTAATAATGTGGGGTGTTTGTATTCCTGTATTAATAATGTGATATGTGTCTGTGGTCCTGTATTAATAATGTGATGTGTGTCTGTGGTCCTGTATTAATAATGTGGTGTGTCTGTAGTCCTGTATTAATAATGCGATATGTGTCTGTGGTCCTGTATTAATAATGTGATATGTGTCTGTGGTCCTGTATTAATAATGTGATGCGTGTCTGTGGTCCTGTATTAATAATGTGGTGTGTCTGTAGTCCTGTATTAATAACGTGGTATGTGTCTGTAGTCCTGTATTAATAATGTGATGTGTGTCTGTGGTCCTGTATTAATAATGTGATGCGTCTGTAGTCCTGTATTAATAATGTGATGTGTTTGTATTCCTGTATTAATAATGTGATATGTGTCTGTGGTCCTGTATTAATAATGTGATGTGTGTCTGTGGTCCTGTATTAATAATGTGGTGTGTCTGTAGTCCTGTATTAATAATGTAATATGTGTCTGTGGTCATGTATTAATAATGTGATATGTGTTTGTGGTCCTGTATTAATAATGTGATGCGTGTCTGTGGTCCTGTATTAATAATGTGATGCGTGTCTGTAGTCCTGTATTAATAACGTGGTATGTGTCTGTAGTCCTGTATTAATAATGCGTTGTGTGTCTGTAGTCCTGTATTAATAATGTGATGTGTGTCTGTGGTCCTGTATTAATAATGTGATGCGTCTGTAGTCCTGTATTAATAATGTGATGTGTTTGTATTCCTGTATTAATAATGTGATATGTGTCTGTGGTCCTGTATTAATAATGTGATGTGTGTCTGTGGTCCTGTATTAATAATGTGGTGTGTCTGTAGTCCTGTATTAATAATGTGATATGTGTCTGTGGTCATGTATTAATAATGTGATATGTGTCTGTGGTCATGTATTACTAATGTGATATGTGTCTGTGGTCCTGTATTAATAATGCGATGTGTCTGTAGTCCTGTATTAATAATGTGATATGTGTCTGTGGTCATGTATTAATAATGTGATGTGTTGGTAGTCCTGTATTAATAATGTGATATGTGTCTGTGGTCATGTATTAATAACATGTGATGTGTCTGTAGTCCTGTATTAATAATGTGATGTGTTGGTAGTCCTGTATTAATAATGTGATGTGTTGGTAGTCCAGTATTAATAATGTGATGTGTGTCTGTGGTCATGTATTAATAACGTGTGATGTGTCTGTAGTCCTGTATTAATAATGTGATGTGTTGGTAGTCCTGTATTAATAATGTGATATGTGTCTGTGGTCATGTATTAATAACGTGTGATGTGTCTGTAGTCCTGTATTAATAATGTGATGTGTTGGTAGTCCTGTATTAATAATGTGGTATTATCCTGCATTCCAGTATTAATAATGTGATGTGTTGGTAGTCCTGTATTAATAATGTGATGTGTGTCTGTAGTCCTGTATTAATAATGTGATATGTGTCTGTGGACATGTATTAATAACATGTGATGTGTCTGTAGTCCTGTATTAATAATGTGATGTGTTGGTAGTCCTGTATTAATAATGTGATGT